>NC_133526.1:47119755-47427533 GCF_048544455.1 Silene latifolia | reverse complement strand
TAATCTAATGGATGTTGCATTGCATGCATATAATCGACAATATATCAAGTGTAGATAACTTCCCTAATCATTAGTAGAGGCCGCTACCGAGGCGGGCGGGATTAGGTGTTCGATCAAAAGAGCTTCTTAATACGTACCCTCACCCCTTACTTTAGATCTCTGTGAACATCCGTGTTCATTGGCATCCACGAGAGTCATTCTAGACATAGAATGCTAAGGGTAACGAGTTCTTGGTGTTCATGTCACTACTTTGTGTCTTGACATGGCACGAGGTATTCGAACGGTTTCCAATTTTCCACAATAAATTGGTGGCGACTCCACAAATGCAAACGCTTGTTCTCTCCCAAGCGTCCCCGTGGGCCCATTGTCCACAATGAGTGCAGGAAACTCGCACCGTGCGAATTGTCTGCTGGAGTGCGTTTTTCAATCGTTGCTTGCTTGATCCTTGGAAGGCTTCTTCATGATGTTTCTTCAATACTTGTTCTTCATCCTTCCTTTGATGCTTCTCTTGGTCACTTGGCACCTCATTTTTCACTAGAAAACCTTGCTAAATGATAAAGCACTCGGAATTGGTCAAATAATGCTATAATTGCCTAAAACTGTTACCAAATGCTACCAAATGAGCTCCAAATGATGCCAACTGTAAGTAGAAATATGACCTCATCAAAAACCCCACACTTAGCCCTTTGCTCGTCCCGAGCAAACTAAAGTAAAGCTAATCACCGTGAGGCTAAGAAAACCGTATGGGCATGCTGCTAACTCTCCTCACTTCTTTCACACTCCCTCCTTATATCATCCCTCTTCTAAAACACATGGTCACTTTCCTTCAAAGCTCCAACAAGTGAGTAAGTGACCCAAAATCCTCCAAAGCTTGTCTCTCTTCTCTCACACGTCCTCCTTATGCCATCCCTCTTCTAAGATGATCCTAGTCCACCGATTCTTCACCACCAATTCTTCAACACTCACAACAACTCTCTTTATTTCTCCTCCGTATCACTCCACTCAATTCAAACACAAGGTCACCCTAGTCGTCAAAGCATCTCCTAGCACATCAATTAGGCAACCTCAATTTCCTCCATGATTACATTACCACAATCCTCAAATGGCAACAATATCAACAATAACACAATTCCTCAACAACACTTCACGATTCATTCATTCAAAACAACACAACTCACTACTTCATTCGCCAAGTGTATCAAGCGCTAATTAAAGATTCGGCCTCCAACACCCCCCACTTAGGCTTGATACACTTCTATCCTACCCTTCCGGCCTTCTAGAGCTCCACCACTTATGTCACCACCGCCAAATCGAAGTAGTCATGTATGTGACATGATTTCAAGGCTTCAAAGAGTCAACAAAGTTTTATTAATTTTTCCTAATTCTCTCATTTTGCCTAAACCGCCCTTTTGGGTTTTCGGTTTAGCTCTTTTCCTCACCTCTACTTTCGTGGCTCACACTCTTTTTTTTTTTTTTTTTTCATTTTACCCGGAGTGCCCTTTCGGGTTTTCACTCCGGCCTCGGCCACTTTCCCACTTTTGCCTAGAATGCCCTTTCGGGTTTTCATCCTATCCGGGTTTTTCTTCTTTTTTTTTTCTTTTTTTTCCTTTTATTTTTCCTTTTTTTTAAAATGAAATACGATGCATGAAAATGAATATATTACAATATATACATGATGTTACCAACTCATGTCCACCCCACACTTTAAATTTCACTTTGTCCCCAAAGTTTGAGGTGAACACCCTAAATTCGCTCAAGAGTGTGAGCTTAAGGCACCTCCACTTCCCGGAGGTCCTCCCCTTCTTCTTGATTCCCTTCTTCTTCTAAACCTTGTCATCTCGGCTCTTGCTTCATTCATTTGAGTCTCACCATAGCCTTGGTATTAGGTGGGGAAATTTTGCATGTGTTGGGCATTCATGGCCGCCACCATATCAAAAGTTGCGTTTTGGACATAACTCACCTCTTCCATGTCCTCTTGGTAGTGGTGGTAGCGGTTCTCGTTGATTCCCCACCGGGCATTCTCCGTGATTTGAATTTGGGAGAAGGTGGACTCAAGGTTTGTTAAACGGTTTGTCACATCCGATTGCCAAGTTTGGAAAGCTTTGTAGTTGAATTGTGGTGCCATGAAGGGTTGTTGTGGTGCTTATGGCATAGGAGGTGGAGTGAAGTGGGGTTCATCATAAGGAGCATTTGGTTCATCAAAAGGTGCATCAACATGTGGCATGTCACCATAAGTTAAAGCCCCCCCCCCATTGTGGTTGCTCTCTACCTCACTCATTGTCGGGTTCAACTACATGGGCTCTATCAACCCAAAGGTCCACAAACCCGTCATCGGGAGGCATGTAAAAGTCTTGGGCACTCCCCCAACCTAAGGGTGAGTTGGGGGGACGGGGTAAGTACATGTAAGGCCTTGGGTTCTTGCCACCCATACACCAAATTACCACGGGGGCGGTCTTGTCCAAAACTTCAAGCATATTTGCTTTCGTCAAATACCTGTAGTCCATGAGATGGTCACCCTCAAGTGGCCACGCATTGGCCGGAAATGATACACCCGTTTTGGCCACAATTTTTTCGATCATGCCCCCAATAAAAATGGTTCCCTTTGGTTCTTTTTGCAATTCAAGGCAACCCTTCACAAATAAGTCCGCCTAATCCGGTATTCCCTTTCCCTCCGGGGTCATGGACCAAAGACATTGCAATTGTAGGTAGTTCATCTTGGTAGGCTCGGTCATGACCAAAAAATTGGTATTGATGTGTCGGCTTACAATTCTCAAAATGGGGTGGGGAAGAGATGTGTTTTTGGAATTCCCGTGCCTCACATCTCCCGTGATGTTGTTCCAAAATTCACTCATTTTTTTCTTGTCAAGGGATTCATTTACGGGTGATTTTGTGATGTGAAGGGCCTCCCTCACTTGGTCATAGGTTAAGGTATGGACGAGTCGACATGCCCGAAACTTGATTCCCGGAGTTTTGTCCCTCCCCAACTTCACTTTTTCTAAGGAGGAGAGAAATTCAAAGGTGATACTCCTCCGGGTTAATGCGGCTTGACCAATATAGGAATCTAGACCAACTTTATCAAGGAGCATTGGGATCATTGGGAGCATGCCCAACTCAATAAGAACATTCTCATCAAAAAATCTAGTTACCACTACGGATGACGAAGACTCAAACTTTCTCCAATTTTGTAAGGCTTTATCTCGGAGTCCCTCCTTCTCCGTATACTCGTTATCATTGAAAGCCGAGGCTCCCTTGGGTCCTTGTGAGGAGGAAGCCTCGGAAGCCTTACCCTTTCCCATATTAAACCAAATTTTTTAGAAAAGACACAAGTGTGGAATTTTTTTTTTGGTTGAGGCAATTGAACAAACACATAGTATGCACTATAAGAAGAATGTGCTAAATAGTTGTTTATTGAATGAAATGCACCTCACAGGTTTAGAGGAAGTTTAGGGACTACAAACAACAACAATTTGATAACAAATTTCGACCTTTACTGAGTAAAATTCGAAATTTGTCTACCTTGAATAGACAAGAATAAGAATAATGTGTATACCTCCCTTTTGATTCTTGTAGGTGTTGTTGGATGGTGAATAATACACAACAATGCTCCAATTAGTCCCTTTAATCCAATTGAAAACCCAAAATTCCTCAAAGTTTGAATCAACGAAACCCTAAGTCGATTTTTTTTTTCGTGACTGATATGGGTAGAAATGCTGCAATTTCTTGATCCAAATTGATGTTGGGTGATGAAAATTGATGAATCTTGGAAGTTGAATGCTTGAAATTGATGATTTGTGAAGAATTTGAAGGTTGATTTTGAGTGGGTTAGGGTTAGGATGGAGAAAGAAGATTTAAGGTTGTGAAAATTGGGGAAGAATGATGAAGGGTACGGAAATACTGAGTTAATTTCGCTGGACTGGTATTTTTCGCACGGTGCGAAAAATGAGCTCTGAAACTCGCACCGTGCGAGTTGCTGGCTGGAGTCGGCTCTTTTGTTGCTTAATTCTTCCATGCTTAGCCAATGTTTACACATTTTTCTTCCTTCATTTCTTCACTTATGCCCTTGAGTTGATATCCTATACACTAACACACACATTAAAACATTCTAACATGCCAAAACATTAATGAAAATGCAAGTGAATTAATTTATAATGCAATAATTAAATGATTCAATTAATTTAAACGTGCAAAAATTCAATGAAAACAATGAAATGCGGAAATTAAATATGCAAGGGAAGAAATATTTACAAACTTTTGCCGTTTATTTAACGTCGATGGCTCGACAAAGTGGCATTCTCATTAATCTTCATAAATTGGATCAACAAGGTGTAGTATTCCCACTTCACCCATTTCAATTCCTTCATGATAGTGCTTAAGCCTTTGACCGTTCACTTTTAAAACTTTCCCGGACTTTAAGCACTTGATCTCGATTGCTCCATATGGAAAAACATGAACCACCTCATATGGCCCCATCCATCTAGACCTCAATTTTCCCGAGAAAAGTCTAATCCGATTTTGAAAGAGTAAGACTTTCTCTCCAACTTGGAACACTCTTCTTGAAATCATGTTGTCATGCCATGCTCTTGTTCTTGCCTTATAAATGGAAGCATTCTCATAAGCATCATTTCGAATTTCTTCCAATTCTTGGAGTTGAAGATTCTTATGAAGCCCCGCTTCACTCATTTGCAAATTGAATGATTTGACTGCCCAATAAGCCCTATGTTCAAGCTCCATAGGTAGATGACACGGTTGTCCAAAAAGTAAGGGGTAAGGTGACATCCCGATCGAGGTTTTGTAGGCCGTGTGATATGCCCACAAAGCATCATCCAATCTCAAACTCCAATCCTTGCGGTCGGGATTCACCGTCTTTTCAAGGATAGCCTTAATCTCCCTATTAGAAACCTCGGCTTGACCGTTGGTTTGAGGGTGATAGGCGGTAGATACCTTGTGAATTACCCCATACTTCTTGAGTAGAGCTCCAATGGCCTTATTCCAAAAGTGAGTTCCGCGGTCGCTTATCAAAGCCTTAGGAAAACCAAATCGAGAGAAGATGTTGGTTTTAATGAATTCACCAACCACCTTAGCATCATCGGTCTTGGTGGATTTAGCCTCCACCCACTTGGAGACGTAGTCCACCGCTAAAAGGATGTAGGTGTAACCACAAGATGTGGGGAATGGTCCCATGAAATCAGTGCCCCACACATCAAATATCTCATAATAGATCATTGGGGTTTGTGGCATTTCTCCTCTTCTTGAAATGTTGCCAACTCTTTGGCATCGATCACAAGTCTTCACCATAGCATGAACATCCCAGAATAGTGTGGGCCAAAAGAAACCGCTTTCCAAGACTTTCCTAGCCGTTTTCTTGGCTCCAAAATGCCCACCACAAGCATATTAGTGGCAAAATTTAAGAATGGGAATGACTTCGGTATCCGGGACACACCTTCTAATGACTTGGTCGACACAAAATTTCCAAAGGTATGGGTCATCCCACACATAATATTTAGCATCACTCTTGATCTTATCCCGTTGGGAACGAGAAAGACCCTTTGGAAATTCTTGTAGAACCAAGAAGTTGACTATATGAGCATACCATGGCTCAATGGAAGACAAGGCTAGAAGTGTGTCATCCGAAAAAGTGGCTTGTATTGGTGATTCCAAAGCTTCTTGAGGTTTGTCTTGCACAATCGTACTTAGGTGATCCGCTAACGTGTTGGTTGTGCCTTTCTTGTCTTTGAGCTCAACATCAAACTCACTCAAGAGTAATACCCATCGCATTAAACGGGGTTTGGATTCCTTCTTGTTCACCAAATGCCTTAAGGCGGCATGATCCGTGAAGATGATGACCTTGGCTCCAAGAATATAAGGTCGAAACTTCTCCAAAGCAAACACTACCGCAAGAAATTCTTTCTCGGTAGTGGTATAGTTTCTTTGAGCCTCGTTCATCATTGTTGATGCATATTGAATAACATGGGGTGCTTTTCCTACCCTTTGGCCAAGTACCGCGCCAAGGGCATAGTTACTTGCATCCGACATTATCTCAAATGGTTCACTCTAATTGGGAGGTTGAATTATGGGTGCCGAAATAAGCTTCTCCTTGAGCATATCAAAAGCTTCTTTGCATTCTTCACTCATAATGAATTCACAATCCTTTTGAAGTAGCCTGCATAAAGGAGCGGCGATCTTGGAAAAATCCTTGATGAAGCGCCGGTAGAACCCGACGTTACCTACAAAAGATCTCACTTCACGCACATTAGTAGGATAAGGCAAGGTGCGAATGGTATCGACCTTGGCCTTATCAACCTCAATCCCCTTAGAGGAGACCACATGTCCCAACAGTATTCCTTCATCAACCATGAAATGGCATTTCTCATGGTTGAGAACGAGGTTGGTATGAATACATCTTTGCAAAACCCAAGAGATGACTCAAACAATCCTTAAAAGATTGACCATGAACGGTAAAATCGTCCATAAACACTTCAATAAAGTCCTCCACATGATCCAAAAAAGATGCTCATCATGCACCTTTGGAACGTTCCCGGTGCATTACAAAGACCGAAAGACATCTTTCTATAGGCAAACGTTCCAAAGGGACATGTGAAAGTGGTTTTTGTTTGGTCCTCGGGTGCAATTGGAATTTGAAAATAACCCAAGTATCCATCCAAAAAGCAATAAAAAGATTTTCCCGCTAACCTCTCCAACATTTGATCCATGAAGGGAAGCGGGAAGTGATCTTTTCGGGTCATGGCATTGAACCTACAGTAGTCGATACATACTCGCCACCCGTTTTGAACTCGAGTGGGAATCAAAACACCTTCATGATTTTCGACTACCGTTAGTGTAACAACCCGGATTATAAAACAAGGAAAAAAAACATACTATAAAGTAAATACCAGAGTACGATACTGATAAAAGGGTCAAGGTGGCGGAAACACTGACCAATCCGGTTTGCTACTAAAACCAAAACAACTAATACATTATTCATAGGGTTCTTAAAACGTAAGACACTCTCCTAATTTATTATTAAGCTCGCTTCGGACATTCCCTAAGAAAGCATCAACAGTCAGCAACATCTGAACAACCTGAGAATGGGGGTCGACAATCAGTCGGGAGTAACTAGATGCTCTCCTAGTCATGTTTACAACAATTGAGTATAATCAACAATCATTAACAAATGAAATGTAAAACCAGTAAACATGTGAAATCATCTATACTCATGAAAACGCAATAAAGCTTACCATGACTTATCAATCTTAGACGGAATCATACAAACCTAAACCATATGCAAGAACTAGACCATGTACACTTATAACCACTGTAGCACACGACTCATAAGAACTTAAGGTACAGTGCTAGCATCAAAGCATAGCGAATACGGTAACACACAATCCACAGCAACAGAAGGCACAAAGCTAGTAACAAAGCATAGTGAATAGAACGAACGCCCGTTAGAGCGTATCACCACTGCCTCTAACTTGTCAGAGCGTATCACCACTGTCTCTAACTGACGGAGCGTATCACCACTGCCTCCATCGGTGTGGAGTGTATCACCACTGCCTCCACGGTACTATGTATAACGTATCACCACTGCCTATATGCCTAAGACCTGGCCAGACCTCTCGATGCAATAAGTGTACACCGAATGACACTCGGGACCCATAACGTATAACTGACGAAACTGGCCACCCCCGAACATAGACCAAAATAAATCCCGCATCAACGGGCGGCGTTAGTTCATTCCGATAGTATATAACTGATACTACCATCATCTATTCAAACCAGCCAACAAACAAATGCACAGTATAACTGACTGTACTAACATGCGTGAACAACATCATGACTCAACCCATAGGATAGTATAACTGACCATCCTACTTATCATATGAAGAAGAGCAACCAAATACATATGCAACACAAGGACATAACACGTTGAGCACAATACAACATATGAAATAAGTATAAGGAACCAATGTTATAGTAACTCCAGCTATAACTTTAACATTAACCATGCAATGTTATAGTAACCCTAACCATAACATAAACTCTGGATGCGAGGTTATAGTAACCTCTACTATGACTTCAACACATATAACTTGAAGTTATACTTACCTCAACTATAACCTTGACACGAAACTCAAAGTTATACTAGTTCCAACCATAACCTTGAGCCATAATCTCAGGGTATGTTAGTTCCAGCTATAACCTTAACTTGTACTTCAATGTTATAGTAGATTCAGCTATAACCTGGATTCATACTTCCAAGGTTATACCTGTTTCAGCCATAACTAGAGTAACATCCCAAAGTTGTACTAACTTCAGCTATAACACTTGAATCATCATCAAGGTTATACTAGCTTTAACTATAACTTCGGAGAGAACTCTTGGCCGCTGTTTGGGCTAAAAATAGCGTAATAAAGAAGGTCCACTTAACGAAGTAAAGGCTATGAAAGAAGTGATAAGGAGGAAGGAGGCCCGCGGTTGGAGAAAAGGGAAACAGGCTTAAGGAAGATTAGGAGCCCATCATAAGAAGTGTCCGCGTTAAGGAAAGAAGCGTCAGGGAGAAGTTAGGGAGATCAGGGAGAATTGGCAAGGGAATCCGGGTTTGAAAAGAGTCCTTATGGAAGTTATATTCCTTTTCCATATTCGAGGTAGGACATATCTAGGGTTCTTACCCTATAAATAGCCAAGGAAGCAAATCAAGAAGACATTCATTGAACACCCGCATCCATACATCAACACTCAAGATCACATCTCAGCATATAATATACGTTCGTCCAAGATCTTGCAGGCCTGACGCCTAGGGTCAGCAGGATAAGCTTTGTGCCGTAATTGTAATCATCCTCCTATTCATATAGTGCAATACTTGGCAGGGTATCATCTCTCCCGCGGTTGTTCCCACATTGGGTTTTCCGCGTCACCAAATCTTACGTGTTAATTTACATTACGCACTTTATTTTTCTATTTACTTATTGACATACGAAAAAACATACATCCAACCAACGAATATAGACTACATTGACCCTAATTAATCGACTTGGGTAAAAATACCTAAACAGTTTGGCGCCCACCGTGGGGCATTGTGGTCGTCAATCGTTGATATTCTAGATATACAATGGAAAAACAAGCATCTGAAGTCGTGTCAGGGAGCAGGCAACCATCGCCACCACCACCGTCTACCCAAAATCCAACATCAACAGTGGCCACGCAGGCTCCCGGACATACCTCAAGAATTATACCGGCAACAAAAACCTCTCTACCTCTCAGGACTCCTGCTGTCGTGACCCAGGCCAGGTCAGAAAAGGGAACAGCAAGTTCAGGCACCACTCCGTCACTTAGTCCCACACAAATCTTACTCACCGGCGTGGAAAATCTTCAGAAAGCTATGGAAAACATGAGAGAAGACTAGAGGAGAGCAGATGCTGAGGCAAGAAGGAGAGACAGAGAGCTCTGGGCACAGATTGATATCCTGAAGCAGCAGTCTGTCACTCCAGTAAGTGGGACAAGTGAAGGGAGATCTCCTTTGATAGATCTGACACGGGGAGTATCGGGCAGCAGACAGATACCAGCTGAACTGATAACAAGATTAGATTTGGCTACAATGCCGTCAGATGGAAGAATAACCCCACGAGGGTTAGGATACCTCACACCAGATAGCTAGCAGCCGACTAACTGCATAGGGACACAAACAGGTGGCCTCCCCGTCAGCGGCCCCGCAACAATTGAGCAGACACCTGCAGCAGGATCCGAGTCAAACCAGCAAGTGAACTGGCAGTAGGGACTATTGTTGCTACAACCCCCTGGCTGCCGGAGCCTATCAGAGCCTTCGAGAAACCGGATCAGGAGGAAATACGCAGGCAACTGAAAAACGGACCCCAGATTCAGCCAGTATAACCAATCAGCAGTACTTGGAACTAAAGGAGATGCTGAGCAGGGTCCCAGGGCTACAACCCCCGCTCGAGAAAGCAGCTCTAGACAGTTACGCCGACTCACCATTCGTGGACACCACATCCATCACAGCCATGCCAAAGGGATTCACGAATCCAAATATGCCTCTCTTCGACGGTACAACAGATCCCTTTGATCATATCAGCCAGTATAAGCAGAAAATGATGACGGTAATAGCTATAGGGCAAGTTAAGGAGGCTTGCATGTGCAAAGGGTTCGGGTCCACCCTAACAGGATCGGCACTTCGATGGTTTGTGAGCCTGCCCAACAGGTTGATATCTACATTTGCTGAATTGGTGAACGTATTTACTCAGCAGTTCACAAGCAGCAGAAAGTCGCAGAAGCACGCAGGAGACCTGTACAGAATCGTCCAGGGGGCAGGAGAGAGCATTGGGGAATACAATACTAGATTCAACAATGAGAAGGTGGCAGTACGAGAATGTGATGTCTCAACAGTAGTAGAGGCCTTCAGAAGAGGCCTCCACCATGACTCCGACCTATACAAGCAGTTAACCATGCATCCATGCCATAGTTTCGAAGCAGTACAGGAGAAGGCAGCCGCCGCGATCAGGTTGGAGGAAGATGTCTTAGCCATAGCCAACTTGCTAAGCACGCCTAGTATCTCCAGTACCTCAGTCGTGGAGAAATCAGGAAGAAAGCAAACCACCAGTAAGAAGGAGGAGAGGTACAGACCATACGGGAGGGGAGTCAACAGAATCGAAGAAAATCAGCTACTCCCCACTCTGGCAGAGTACGGATTCACCACAGGAATCGGGGGAATCTTGAAGGCACTCAGGGAGATGGAGTCAGGTTGCCCAACCCACCAGTAGGAGAGCAAGCATGGAGGAAGGACAGCAAGAAGAAGTGTGAATTCCACCGAGATATTGGGCACAACACTGAGGATTGCTACACATTACGAAGAGAAATCAAGCGCCTATACGAACAGGGGAAGCTGAGCCACTTATTACCACGTGGGGGCAAGTAGCAAGATAAGGTAGGCTCCGCCAAGCCGGCAGACCCACCCACATTCACCAAAATTATAAACGTGATAACAGGCGGCTCAGACTTGAGCGGGCTGACATATTCAGCAGCTAAGAGACGTGCTACAGAGACCAAAGGAGACAGGCCGGCCAATTCGTGCAGAATTTCTCACAGTGACCTGCCAGGAGTCAGCTTCGATGAAGGAGATACATACGATGAGCGAGAACATCATGATGCACTTATTATCACCTTATCAATGGCCAATTGCACGGTTAGAAAGGTCTTGGTAGATGCAGGAAGCTCGGTCAACTTGATCATGCTGAAAACTATAGAAAATATGGGATTCAGCAAGAAAGATTTACAGAAGAAGACTATTTCGCTAGTAGGCTTCAGTGGAGAAACAACCAGCTCGCTAGGGGAAATAGTCATCCCAACCTATGTGGGAGGAGTTAACAAGCAAGTTAGATACCTGGTTATAGACGGCCCCTCTACTTACAACGTCATCTTGGGAAGACCATGGTTGCACCAAATGAAGGCAGTCCCCTCAACATACCACCAGTGCATAAAATTCCCCACCCCATGGGGAGCAGAAACGATAAGAGGAGATCAGGAGGAAGCCAGAGGCTGCTATAAGAAGGCACTCAAGTGCACTGCCAGCACCCCCGCATAACAATTCTGAACGACCTATCCAGGACGAATACATCGAACCTCCAGCAGAAGAGCTGGATCAAATCAACCTGGATAAGCTGCATCCAGAACGAACCGTGCTCATTGGAGCAGGGTGTACAGGAAGCTTAAGACAGCAGCTGGTCAAGTTCTTACAGGATAACATGGATTGTTTTGCATGGTCACACGATGATATGACAGGAATAGATCCGTCCATCATAACGCATAAGCTTAGTGTGGACCCAAAGTGTAAGCCCATCCAACAAAGAAGAAGGAAGTTTGCAGCAGCGAGAAATAAGGTAATCAACCAGGAAGTAGATAGCCTGCTGGCAGCAAAGAAGATAAGAGAAGTAAAATATCCAGAATGGCTGTCCAACGTAGTGGTGGTGCCTAAGAAGAATGGGAAGTGGAGAGTATGTGTGGACTTCACTGATCTCAACAAAGCATGCCCTAAAGATCCATTCCCGCTGCCTCATATTGATGCAATGGTGGACGCAACAGCTGGACATGAGATGTTAACATTCCTAGACGCATGGAGTGGATACAATCAGATCAAGATGGATCCTGCAGATCAAGAGAAGACGGCATTTATGTCTGAAAGAGGAATATATTGCTACAACGTCATGCCATTCGGCCTAAAGAATGCAGGCTCCACGTATCAATGGTTGGTTAACAGAATGTTCAAAGAACAGATAGGAAGAACAATGGAGGTGTATATTGATGACATGGTAGTGAAATCAAAGAAGGCCAAAGATCACATGCGGCATCTGGCAGAAATATTCAACACCCTCAGAGATTACAAAATGAAGCTAAATCCATCCAAGTGCACCTTCGGAGTATCTTCTGGCAAGTTCTTGGGCTATATAGTAACCCAAAGAGGAATAGAGGCCAGCATCGAGCAGATCAAAGCCATCTTGCAGCTGGAGTCACCTGAGAAGCCTAAGGATGTTCAAAGACTAGCTGGAAAGGTAGCAGCCCTGAACAGGTTCATTTCAAGATCTTCAGATAAATGCAGGCTGTTTTACGACGTACTAAGGAAAAGCCAGAAGTTTGAATGGACCTCTGAGCACAAGAAAGCCTTCAGAGAGCTGAAGAACTACCTCAGCAGCCCGCCGCTGCTGTCAAAACCGGAGCCAGAAGAACCACTATTCCTATACCTAGCCGTCACAGAGGTAGCAGTGAGTGCTGTCCTGGTTAGAGAGCAAGAAAGGGAGCAGAAGCCAGTATACTACGTGAGCAAGTCTCTGCTGCCGGTAGAGACCAGGTACACATCCCTTGAAAAGTTAGTACTAGCATTAGTAGTAGCATCTCGCAAACTGCGCCCTTATTTTGAGTCCCACATCATACATGTCGTGACCAACTATCCGCTGAAAGCTATCATGAGGAAGCCTGAACTGTCAGGCAGAATGTCAAAATGGAATGTACACCTTAGTGGGTATGGCATCCAATACGACCCCAGAACTGCAATAAAATCACAAGCATTGGCCGACTTCGTGTCAGACTTCAGTCCTGCCATCCAGAATCTAGCAGATACAGAGATCCTCACCTTAGAAGGAAGCAAGGAGGCAGAAGTCTGGCAGATGCATATTGACGGAGCCTCCAACCAAAGGGGGGGCAGGCGTAGGACTAATCCTGCGGTCACCACAGGGAGACCTGATAGCGCAAGCAGTAAGATGTGAATTCAAGGCAACCAACAATGAAACGGAGTATGAGGCTTTGATATTGGGAATGAAGCTAGCTTTGGAGTTAGGGGTCAGGCACCTACTCATATCCAGTGACTCTCTATTAATAGTCAACCACGTGAATGACGAGTTTATAGCCAGAGATTCGAAGATGATTGCATACCTGAAAGTGGCAAAGGAGTTAAAACAAAAATTCGAAACTTGCAAGCTTAAGCAGATCCCTAGAGATCAGAACGTGGAAGCAGACGCCCTAGCAACCCTGGGGACAACATTTAAACCAACGGAGCTATCCAGCATTCCAATAACACACATGCTAGAGCCTTCCATCCAGAAGGCAGACGAAATAGACAGAGGTGAACCAGAGGATCCACAGAGCGAGAAAGAAATCCAAGCAGTTACAGAGCAAGGTGAGAACCCCCAGCTAGATAGGTAGACGCCTGGCCAAATAACCGATCCAGCAGACGACTGGCGCACACCTTACCTAGACTGGCTGCGCCATAACAAACTACCAGATGACAAAAAGGAAGTGAGAGCTTTCAGAGTGAAGGCCTCCAGATTCATAATTATTGATGACACATTGTTCAGACAGTCACTGGCAGGCCCCTACCTGCGGTGCCTAGATAAGGAAGAAGCACAGACTGTGTTGCATGCTCTCCACAGTGGCGAATGCGGAAACCATGCAAGGGGCAGGAGTCTGGCAAATAAAGCCCTCAGACAGGGATACTATTGGCCTAGAATAAAGGCAGATGCAGCAGAGTACGCACGCAAATGTGATGCCTGCCAGCGTTCAGCACCAATGATTCACCACTCAGTAGAGCCCCAGCACCCTATCATCTCTCCATGGCCATTCATGGCTTGGGGCATGGACATAGTAGGCCCTTTACCACGGGCCACAGGAAATAGAACCTTGATGCTAGCAATGACAGATTACTTCTCCAAGTGGATAGAGGCAGAAGCATTCACGGAGGTAAAAGACAAACAAGTCATTTCGTTCATAAAACGAAACATCATTTGCAGTTTTGGTATCCCATCAGAAATCATATGTGACAATGGCTCACAATTCATCTCAAACGATACCGAGGGATACTGTGCCAGGTGGAGCATCACCTTAAAAAAGTCAGCACCTAGGACTCTAAAGTCCAACGGCAAGTGAATCCAAAGAACAAAATCATTATGGACAATCTGAGAAGGAGGTTACAGGAGTTAGGAGGAAAGTGGGCAGATGAATTGCCACTAGTGTTATGGTCAGACAGAACGACACCAAAGATAGCAACAGGCCAAACACCCTTCAGCCTAGTGTTTGGCGTAGAAGCAGTCATTCCATCAGAAGTTCTAGTTCCCACTCACAGGTATGAAAATATGACGAGGGAACTAAATAATATAGAGATGATTAGAAGCCTGGACACAATTGACGAGCTACGAGCAAGCGCAATAATCCGTCTGACTGCCTACAAGCAGTCTGTGGCTAGAAGTTATAACAAGAATGTAAAAGTCAGGCTCCTGGAGGTAGGAGACCTGGTTCTCCGAGAAGTGTTTCAGAACACCAAGAATCGAAAAGCAGGCAAATTCACCTACAAATGGGAAGTACCATACCAGGTACAAGGAGTTGTTGGCCATGGTGCATACAGACTGATGACTATGGACGGTCAAATCATACAACGCCCATGGAACATACTTCACCTGAAGAGATATTACTTTTAAAAATAAGTAGACTTTAGCTTTCAGAATAATGTACTGTGAGAAGCCAAATCATTTTTAAAAGATAAAAAAAAAAATCCGGTAGTAGGCATATTGCCAATTTCACTCTTATTTCCGGTGTCTTTAGTTATTTTGAAGACTTTAAACTACTATTGGATGGTGTGGTCTGGCAGCGTCCTGGGACCACATTTGCTCTGGTACCCAATGAGATGGCGACAAGTACTTCACATCATTCTAATAGATTTTCTTATTTTCAGGCTTCTCTAAGTACATCACTTTGAATCCTAGTGTCTATGGTACTTTGAAAGGATGTCTAGCAGGACTGTCAACTGCCAACACGGGGTGACAAGGCACACGACACTCCAACATGCCTAACCTATTTTCTCCACAAGGAGCACCCTCACCAGGCGGACTGTGTAACATACGAAAGGGAGCCTGGTTGACAGCTGAATACGCTTATCCAGCTACCCCTGATACCACCCCTGGACGTAGCTCGCACTAATCGCAATTAATCAGGGCCCCATCATGCATGCACAAACGAACATGGAACGTAGGGATATCTGCGCTACCAGAATCCTGCAGCGTCTCCATTTGGTCCTAGACCGACGATAAACTTGCCTCAATGACGCCCCTGTTGGCTTAAAACGAGACGAACACACCTTGCGTCATGAACAAGGTTAAGTAGTCCAAAACTGCGGCATACGCCTAAATCAGCCATCCGGCTGACACGACAGCTAGCTTAGTCTGGATCGGTCTTTTCAGCCGACCAGCCGGTCTAAATCGACCTCCTAGGTTGACACGGCCACTCCTCCTTACATTGCGGCATACGCCTAAATCAGCCATCAGCCGACACGGCAGCCTAGCCGAGTCGAACGTTAGCCTTTTCAGGGTGACAGGACTCGCCTAAATCAGTCAAACAGGCTGACACGGCAAAAACTTCCTAAAAACAGGGAAGATAAACAACAAACACACGATATGTAAGCTAAAACATTGCCAAACTATGACAAGGGGCATTTCAAAGTATGGCCAAGAGTACGGCCCAAAGTTTAACCGCCACCTTGGCGGGGCAACCACAAAAGAACAAGTTTAAAACTTACAAAGTCTGCCACCTCTGGGCCAGACCACCAAAAAGTTCGTCAAAATATAAAAACTTAATTATCGGTCACATTAATGACCTCCACCTCTGGCATCTCCTCTGCCTGCTGACCGCTCATTTCAGGTACTGCACCAGCTTGCATATCCTCAGCCGCCATAGCTCCCTGAGCTCCGTCAGCAGCATCCTGGGACATTCCAAAGCATCACCCCCAGCAGCCTGCTCACCAATGTAGGAGAATTCACCTCACCAACTTCAGGCATCAGCACGCTCAGATCAGGCTGGGTGGGGTAGATCATCTCCAACTGCTTCTCCTCTTCCTCTATGGCCTGCTGGGTGGGAGCCTCCTCGAGGGTAGCACGCATCCCGCTGATCTTTTCCCGCCAGGTGGCATAGGCAACAACGTTGGTGGCCAGGGAGATCAGCTCACTGATCTTCTCCTCGGAATGCTTCAGAGAGTCATAAAAAGTGATGCACACCGCCTGGGTTCGAGCTAGCTCATCAGCTCCTTCCTTCAACTTCTTCTTGGTGATAGCCAGCTCAGTCTTCAGCTCCACCACACGCTCCTTCGATCAACATTTGCTTTGTGCGGATCTCGCAACAGATCTCCTTCAGCTCATGGTTCTTGGCGCTGGTAGCACGGCTGGTGGTCTGCACTATGTTGATCATCTTCCTATTATAGAGTGCAGACTGAAGAGTCTGGGGCAGGAATAATCAGACGTCAGCAAAAGAGTTGAGGGGCAGAATTTAAGTAAAACGGACGAACAGTCAGGTAGAAAATGAAGAATATTTACCATGAAGGCATTGTGCACGTCATTCTCAGCCATCTCCTCTGGGGAAAACTCTGAGAACGTCTCCTCGACAGGAGGGAAGAGCAACTGTTCAATCTCCGGCCAATACAGCACCTTGTCCACATTCCCAAAGCCTTATGGGAAATGGGCGATGATGCCCCTACTAGACGAAGCACGAGGACTGGCAGGAGGAGTAGGCGGATGGCGAGATAACGGGTTAACCTCCAAAGGTTCATGAACAGCGGAACTGGAAGCTACGGGAGGAGTCTGAAAATAGGCAGCAGGAGCTCTCCTCTTGGAGGCAGAGGCCACATCAGGGCTGGCAGAGGGTCTCTTTCTTTTAGCACTTTGGAGGATGAGTTCCAATTGGTCAACTTTTGAACCCGCAAGCATACATAGTCTCAGACAACAGAATGCTTAAAACATCAACAGAAACAGCATGCAAATGAAAGTGATTGCAGAAACCTTACCAGAAGACATACTGTGGGCTGCCTGAGGAGGATTGGAGGAGGAAGCAGGTGAAAAACCAGGGAGCAGGTCTGGGAACTTTCTCTCATTCGAAATCTTTGAACGACTGCTTTGTCGGGCAGGGATCTTGCCGCCAATACGAGTAAGGTCATAGGGACCTGCGCGAAGACGATGAAGTAAGCAGCGAGATAAAATAAATCAGGCGACAGGAAGGCTACTTACTCGAAGTCAGAACCCATTTCTCGAAAATATAATCAGCAGGAGGCTGGATGGAGTCCTTCCTCACGTAGAAGAAGTCCTCAAACCATTTCTCATCACGGGATTTTAACGCATGTCTGAAGGGAGCCTCCCCATGGCCCCAGAATGAGAACTGACCCCGCCGGGGATCGATCTTTGTACATATGGGCCGGGTTGCCCGAGTGACAGATTTATTTCAAAAGACTCGACCCAGCCCGAGGAGAATAGAGAAGAACTCTCCAAATGGCAGCAGAAATTTGTGCCATGGCGAAATTATTGGTGAAGATGAAGTCTTGAACTAATTTAGGGAAAGGAAAACGGAGGCCATATCTAAACGGATACAGATAGAAACTAACCCACCCCGGACGAAGGGCGTCGGCTTTTTGTCCCGGTTCAGGGCTGGAAATGATGGATTACATGGGAAGGAGTGAAAAGACGGCGTAGGGTTTTTTAGCATTTGGTTACGTAAAATTCCTTGCTCGATACTTGAAAGCGTACTTCACAAGAAATTTGGGGCAAACTGTTTGGGCTAAAAATAGCGTAATAAAGAAGGCCCACTTAACGAAGTAAAGGCTATGAAAGAAGTGATAAGGAGGAAGGAGGCCCGCGGTTGGAGAAAAGGGAAACGGGCTTAAGGAAGATTTGGAGCCCATCATAAGAAGCGTCCGCGTTAAGGAAAGAAGCGTCAGGGAGAAGTTAGGGAGATCAGGGAGAATTGGCAAGGGAGTCCGGGTTTGGAAAGAGTCCTTATGGAAGTTATATTCCCTTTCCATATTCGAGGTAGGACATATCTAGGGTTCTTACCCTATAAATAGCCAAGGAAGCAAATCAAGAAGACATTCATTGAACACCCGCATTCATACATCAACACTCAAGATCACATCTTAGCATATAATATACGTTCGTCCAAGATCTTGCAGGCCTGACGCCGAGGGCCAGCAGGATAAGCTTTGTGCCGTAATTATAATCATCCTCCTATTCATATAGTGCAATACTTGGCAGGGTACCGTCCCTCCCGCGGTTTGATTCGGAAACCCTAATGAAAACCTCCCAGAAAGACACGACCAACAAATCCTCCCAGAAAGACCTTATTAGTGATTATTAATGATGCAAATTAATGAAAACCTCCCAGAAAGACACGACCAACAAACCTTATTAGTGATTATTAATGATGCAAATTAATGAAAACCTCCCAGAAAGACACGACCAACAAATCCTTGTCTCCAACACGCGTCCACGTCCCAAAAATCGACTTTAAAGAATATACCCGAATCCAAATCCATTAAATCACCATAAACGACTCTTCTTCTTCTTTACCCATTAAAATAGGAGACCCAAAAGGTAGGTCTAAAGGTCCATACAAATAATTCTCATAAAATTATTTGGAGACGAATATGTTGTAAAGATAAGAGCAAGGATTGTGAAAATATAATTTGTGCATGAGTTTGGAAGAAGAAAAGATATTCAACAATGGATTCAAAGGGAGAAAAGAAGAACAAAAGAGAGAAAAGGAGGAGAGGACGTGCGGCAGGAATCTTACGCACCAACAAATAAATTGACCTAGTTGCTTGCTAGGTCAATTTCTATTTATATGGGGATTAACTAATGAGCGTTGGGTCCATTAGCTTATACAATGGATTATCTAATTACAAATCGGATTGGACTATATTAAAACGCTTGAAGGACTTATATAGAAAAGTAATTATTAAACTAAAATAATAAAATCGTGCACGGACATTTTAACCCATCAAAAGTAGATTAAAATGAGAAATAATAAAATACAGAACGAAGACGATAAATATAAATATTTCCAAAATACATTAATAAACTTCGAAATAATCAATTCAATAAAATACTTTTATAATAAACTATTATTATAAAATACGGGGTGTTACAGTTAGCCCGGGCTTCTTTGGTACAACTTGGGTTGGACTAACCCATTGACTATCGGAGATGGGATAAATCATACCTATATGAAGGAGTTTTAGTACCTCCTTTTTGACAACATCCATCATTGGGGGGTTCAAACACCTTTGTGGTTGGCGAACGGGTTTGGCTTCATCCTCCAAAAGAATCTGGTGCATGCATAAGTGGGACTAATGCCTTTGATATCGGCCACTGTCCACCCAATTGCTTCCTTGTGTTGCTTAAGAACTCGGATGAGAGCCTATTCTTGGTCACTTGAAAGCTTGTTTGAAATAATTACCGGTAAAGTTTCTTCATCTCCTAGAAAAGCATACTTCAAGTGGCTTGGTAGGGGCTTCGTTTCAACAATAGAAGCCTTGACAATAGAAGGAATGGGTTTATCCTTTGGTAGCTCTTTTAACAACTTGGAAGAAAGGAAGCGAAAATCACGGGCAGCAGTAAACTCGCACCGTGCGAGTTCCTCCCCTGCATTTTTCGCACGGTGCGACTTTTGGTCTGCCCTCCGGATTGCTTCCTTCTCTTCCCATTCTTCCACTGGCGGAGTTTTCTCTAATTCTTGGATAGTTTCCTGCAAATTACAAGATAAAACATACCCCATATCCTCTCCAACCATTCCATTAGTTAAAGCAACATCCAAGGTGTCACTTTTTCACAATTCATACACGGTTTGAATAATTGGTTCAAAAAATTCAAGAAAGAATAAGGAAGAGGTCTCGGTAGGGTATTTCATTGCCTCATGTATGCTATATTCAATCTTTTTCCCTTGAAACTTCATTGTAAGGCATCCACTAGACACATCTATCTTGGTGTTGGAAGTTCTCATGAAAGGCCTTCCCAACAAGATGGGAGTTGAGCCTTTCTCGGGTTCCATTTCAATCACATAGAAGTCGACGGGGAAAATAATATCCCCCACCTTCACCAAGACATCCTCAACAATTCCTTTAGGGTAATTGTTGGACCTATCGGCCAAAGAAATGACCGTGCGGGTCGGTTTCAAAGGTCCTAACTTAAGAGACTCATAGAGGTAAGTGGGCAAGACATTAATAGATGCACCTAAATCAAGCATAGCATTTTGACAATCCAACTAACCCATTTTGCAAGGGATGGTGAACATGCCCGAATCACTACATTTTTGTGGCAAACGTTTTTGAAACATTGCCGATACATGTTCACTAGCCCTTACTTTTTTCATTCTTTTTGCCTTGTTGGCCCTCTTAGTAGTGCACAACTCTTTCAAAAACTTTGCATGCTTGGGCACACTACTAAGAAGATCAAGAAGTGGAATGTTTACCTCCACTTTGCGAAAGATATCGTAAAGGCTTGAAGTCTTCTTATCAATTATCCTTGTGTCATTCAAAGCACTTAGAAATGGAGCTTGTGGCTCATATTCCAGAAGTGGTTCATTGATCCTCTCTTGCTCGGATGTAGATGCTTTCCCATGTTCCACCGGTACTTCAATTTCATCTTCAACTACATCCTCCACTGCATGAACAATGGGAAGTGGCCTTGATTTCTTAGGAGCCTTGGGTGCCTCTACCAACTCTCTATCATTCCTCAAAGAGACCGCTTTTACTTGTTCCTTGGTGGGTGGAGGAATTGTGTGAGAAGGGACGCTCCCTCCTTCAGTGGATTGTGTAGTGAGTGTGTTGAGAATTTTACCAACTAGGGTCTCAAGGTTACCAATCCTAGAGTCGGTGAGCCGATTTTGTTGAAGCACGGCGGTTTGGAAATCCTTGGTATTGGCTTGCAAAGCCACTTGATTGGCGGCAAGTGTTTTCATCATATCTTCCAAGGAATTTTGTGATTGGTTTTGATTTTGATTTGACTTTTGAAATGAAGAATTTGAGGGTCCCTTTTGGTTTTGGTTTTGGTTGCCACCCCACCCAAAATTTGGGTGAGCTTTCCACCCCTCATTGTAAGTATTAGAATAGGGGTCAAACTTCCTAAACCCAAGAGCCTTAACCGCTTTACTTGCTTCCTCCGTTTGCAAAGATGGACACCCATCGGTGGGATGAGTTGGATCAGTACAAAGACCACAAAATTTCACATGAGATATGCTACCATTCCCTTTTGCAAGTTCCTTAACCAAATTTGTAAGAAAGTCAACTTTGTCTTCCATATGGTTGGAGTTTTGCCTTGAAGAATATGCCACATTTGCCTGGTTGACTCTCCTCCCGAAATTCCTAGAACTTCCTACCAATCTTTCAATCAAATCATTTGCCTCTTGGACCGACATGTACTCAATCCCTCCTTGTGTAGCGGCTTTAATAATCCTAGCATCATCCTCAAAGAGACCACCACAAAAGTTCAAGAGTAGGTCGTGGTCGGTATACCCATGGTATGGACAACTAGAAAGAAGTTGTTTGAACCTCTCCCAATACTCATACAAGTTCTCTCCATCCATTTGTTCAACATTACTTATTTCTTTCTTTAATTGAGAGGAGACACTAGAGGGAAAATACTTCTCTAGGAAGGCCTTCTTCATGTGATTCCAAGTAGTAATGCTTCAGGTAGGGAGATAGTAAAGCCAATCGTTTGCCGCATCCTTGAGTGAGAAAGGGAAGGCTCTTAGTTGAAGTTGCTCATAGGTAACCCCATTAGGCTTCATGCTTGAGCAAACTACATGAAATTTGTTTAAATGCTTATTGGGATCCTCCGTACTAAGTCCATGGAATTGGGGCAATTGGTGGATGAGCCCGGACTTGAGTTCAAAGGTGGCATTTTCTGCTAAGGCCGGAAAGGAGATACACAAGAGGACTTGTGTAAGGTCCGGTGCGATGAGTTCTTTGATGGTCCTAGGCCTTGGTGGATCCTCCCTTTATGCATCATTGTGTGGGTGATTCTTGACATCACCCATGATGATTCTTATGGGTTGTGGCACGGTTTCAAAAGAAATGATGTTATCTTCCTCTTGGTCTTATTGAGTCACGGGATTAATCTCTTGAATAAATAGGTTCTATCTTCTAATACCTCCTCCTATCCAAGAAAGTGATCTTCGGGTTGAATGGAAAAAGTGGCTCCCTTGAGTTCCTAGTATTGACCATAAACAATTCTACACAAGAGCACACAATAAAAAAGGTTCACAAAAGTAATGAACAAGAAAATAACAATTGTGAAATGAAAGTTAACTAACACAACTATTCTAAAAACATCAACAAAAACACTAGCAAAACCGCTACTTTCCCCGGCAACGGCGCCAAAATTTGACACGCCTAAAACGTCGCTATTTAAGACGGCCAAATTAACAATTTATATACCACAATACGTACTAATTAATACTAATTCTAAACTAGTAAAGTAGCAAGCAATGGGATCGAACCCAAGAGAAGGAGGGTTTTGTAATGGTGAATTTAAAAGAGCAACTAGAACAATTCTGACAAATTAAACTACAAAAAGTATGGAAAAAGGGGGGGGGGATTTTGGTTTGGTTTTCAAAAGTAACAAAAAACAAAACAATATTCAAACAAGAGTGAGCAACAAGTAATTAAGCAATCAAGTTTTAAGATGCAAATTTATCAAATTTAAGAGAGACATAATCCGACTCATTAAAGTGAGGCACTTCAGTTGATAAAACCACTCAATCAATCCTTCTAATTAATATTATCACCTTATTGTGGAGATTATTCTCCTAAATTTCCTTAATAATGGTCAAATGACAAGGAAATCACATTTAATCAAATAACCAAACTTATCAATCCTACCAAGTAGAAATTACATACATTGGTTAAATTAATAAGAAGATAAAAGCACTAGAGATTCAACAAGGGTAATTAGACACAATGAAATCACGATTAATTCCTAATTATAAGTTAATCCTTTAATTGCTAATTAAGCCAAGAAGAAATCACATTCATTAGCATAATAACAAGGTGTTGCAAATATGAGATTACAAGGAAATCACACTTAATTACTCAATGTAAACAAGGATTCCAAAATTCAAATAATAAACACAGGATTAACAATGATAATGAAAATTAAGGAAAGATTAAGTAATCTTACGACCAAAGATTACACCTTTGAGCCGGATTAAGAAGAGGAGATTAGTTCTCCATAGTAGATCTAAACCCAATCAAAAGATGAATAATTTCCAAAATTACAACTTGATTAATTAAAGTAAGCATAAGATGTGTTAACCTAGAGGAAAACACACTATATATAGTCTAACATAACCTAATAACCGTGGGCTTAATATGGTAAAATCCCGTAATACAAAACGGAGTAGAACCCAGAAAACTCGCACGGTGCGAGAAATGGGTGCAGGAAACTCGCACCTTGCGAATTGTCTGCTGGAGTGCGTTTTTCAATCGTTGCTTGCTTGATCCTTGGAAGGCTTCTTCATGATGTTTCTTCAATGCTTGTTCTTCATCCTTCCTTTGATGCTTCTCTTGGTCACTTGGCACCTCATTTTTCACTAGAAAACCTTGCTAAATGATAAAGCACTCGGAATTGGTCAAATAATGCTATAATTTCCTAAAACCATTACCAAATGCTACCAAATGAGCTCCAAATGATGCCAATTGTAAGTAGAAATAGGAGCTCATCAAACACCCCACACTTAGCCCTTTGCTCGTCCCGAGCAAACTAAAGTAATGCTAATCACCGCGAGGCTAAGAAAACCGTATTGGCATGCTCCTAACTCTCCTCATTTCTCTCACACTACCTCCTTATATCATCCCTCTTCTAAAACACATGGTCACTTTCCTTCAAAGCTCCAACAAGTGAGTAAGTGACCCTAAATCCTCCAAAACTTGTCTCTCTTCCCTCACTCGTCCTCCTTATGCCATCTCTCTTCTAAGATGATCCTAGTCCACCGATTCTTCACCACTAATTCTTCAACACTCACAACAACTCTCTTTATTTCTCCCCCTTATCACTCCACTCAATTCAAACACAGGGTCACCCTTGTCGTCAAAGCATCTCCTAGCACATCAATTAGGCAACCTCAATTTCCTCCATGATTACATTACCACAATCCTCAAATGGCAACAATATCAACAATAACACAATTCCTCAACAACACTTCACGATTCATTCATTCAAAACAACACAACTCACTACTTCATTCGCCAAGTGTATCAAGCGCTAATTAAAGATTCGGCCTCCAACACACCCCACTTAGCCTTGATACACTTCTATCCTACCCTTCCGGCCTTCTAGAGCTCCACCACTTATGTCACCACCGCCAAATGGAAGCAGTCATGTATGTGACATGATTTCAAGGCTTCAAAGAGTCAACAAAGTTTTTCAATTTTTCCTATTTCTCTCATTTTGCCTAAACCGCCCTTTCGGGTTTTCTGTTTAGCTCTTTTTCTCACCTCTACTCTCGTGGCTCGCACTCTTTTTTTCTTTCATTTTTCCCGGAGTGCCCTTTCGGGTTTTCACTCCGGCCTCGACCACTTTCCCACTTTTGCCTAGAATGCCCTTTTGGGTTTTCATCATATCCGGGTTTTTCTTCTTTTTTTCTTTTTCTTTCTTTTTCTTTTTTTTCTTTTTTTTTGAAATGAAATACGATGCAAGAAAATGAATATATTACAATATATACATGATGTTACCAACTCACGTCCACCCCACACTTTAATTTTCTCTTTGTCCCCAAAGTGTGAGGTGAACACCCTAAATCCGCTCAAGAGTGTGAGCTTGAGGCACCTCCACTTCCCGGAGGTCCTCCCCTTCTTCTTGATTCCCTTATTCTTCTAAACCTTGTTATCTCGGCTCTTGCTTCATTCATTTGAGTATCACCATAGCCTTGGTATTGGGTGGGGAAATTTTGCATGTGTTGGGCATTCATGGCCGCCACCAAATCAAAAGTTGCGTTTTGGACATAACGCACCTCTTCCATGTCCTCTTGGTAGTGGTTGTAGCGGTTCTCGGTGATTCCCCGCCGGACATTCTCTGTGAGTTGAATTTGGGATAAGGTGGACTCAAGGTTTGTTAAACGGTTTGTCACATCCGATTGCCAAGTTCATATTTTTTACCTAAACAAATGAACATGCATGGAAAGGATGATAGTTACCTTTTTGCGCAGCGGAAATAGCATAATAATAAGTATGTATTTGCTTGTCGAAGACCAATAAACTTATATACCCAACGAATAATATAGCATCTCATACCTCCACCAGTATTTTTAGGTACGAAAACTGCGACTAGTATGTTAGTATTGAAGAGTTGTAAGACATATCACAAATACTCTCTCTAAGGGTGTGTTTGGATAACAAAAGTGAAAGAAATAGGATGGAGGGAAGGGAGAGAAGGTAAGAGGAGGGGGAATGAGGTGTGGGTGTTTGGATACAATTTCCCTCCAAATCTTGCCTATTGTGGAGAGATTTGATTAGGCTCGGAGGGAAATTGGATCCCTCCAAATCTCTCCCCCTCTAGTTCTCTCCACCCTCATTTGCTATCCAAACAAGAGATTTTAAATTCCATATCCTCCCTTCATTTCTTTTCTCTCCAAATCTTTCAATCCAAACACACCCTAAAGAAAGCTCTTTTTCTCGTTTACGAATTGATGTGTATTCAAGTTTGTAGTATCTTTTAGTTTTGTATGAGAGTGTATTATGCTAACAACCATAACTCTAATCACTGCGCAATTGGGTCTAATTCAAGTTAGGCTTGGTCATCATTAATATGAGTTAAGTGATTCAAGGAGCCCATTTAAGACTATCAAACACCTAAACCAGTTGAATGTCAAATCGACATCGGTCTATTGCAAGACGTACCGACTACATAAACCAGTTGGATCAAATGTGACACCCCGCGATAAAGCGAAAAATATAACTAATATATTAAAGCGGAAATTTATGAAATTTTAAAAACTTTTTATTACTAGTTAAGGATTAACACGTGGGTGCCAAAATGAAATGAAACAAATACAACAATAGGCAAACTTAGGTTATTACAACCCAAGTCTAGAAAGCGGGGAAAAGATATCCCACGAATAAACAGATAAAGGGTTTCTAAACTAGCAAACTAAGGTCGAAGGGTTTAGTTCTCGCTAGCCCACACGTCTTCCCCACGTAAGCATCTGCACCACCTGTCATTCATGTAAACATGAGCGCCACAGTCAGTGGGGAGTAACTCAAGGTTCTCCCAGCCACAAATTGTCGAAATGAACATAACAAAGAACTAAAACAGGTAAATCACATAAGATAGTTACAAAAGAAGTGAATATCAAGTTTATATAAAAAAAGGCAATCAGATGAGATGGAACAAGATAGATCAACATTAGCATGATCACGATTAAACTATTCATGTTAGATAATTAAATAATATGAAGGACAAGAATACGGTAATCTATACCAAAGCACGCATTACAAGGAATTACAACATAGATGTGAGATTAGAATCCGAATCATGTGAAGCAGTTAAGTAAGGGATCAACCAGTGCAATTTACAAGAATAGAAATTTTAGCCATTACTTGGAAAACCACTTAGCAACCAATGCACGGGACGTGGCTACTAATGTCACATTCATACTTATGGCTTGCATCTCACCATAAGAACGGATGAGAATATCAATCCCGACGATCATATCGCAACTAGAAGGCTTGCATCTCACTGTAACACCCCCATACTCCAAGTGCCTTACCAGGACCACTTAAGGCATGGAAGTGCTACCATCTCGGTTACCCGAGGCATGATAATCATAAGACAATAACGAAACAACATTAAATAATATAACTTTAGTGAAAGGTTACAACTGAAACCAAATACCAAAATACGATACATGTTCTCAAAACCAACTGTCTACTGAGTTAACTGAAATGTCTATAAAACTAGTAAAGCTACAGCGGAAAACTTCTATCGTCAGACGGTGGCACATCCCAGCTATCCCAGTAACTCAACTCAAACCTGCTCAATTATTGCTCACCATCCCCGAATGGATAACCGCAGGTTTTACAAAACAACAACCGGGGTCAGTACTAATCACACAACTTATATATATCAACAATACGACAAACAGACAGCTTACACCGTCACACACACTCAATCACACCAGTCCCATTAATCTCAATCACCGACTGTCCACTGGACCAGCCCTGCCAGTGGGGGACCGCAGCCGTACCCACCAAATCCCCGCTCCTGAAATTGAGAGATAACCCTGTCCATTAATGTGCACATCCCCTTCCGTGGCGGGTTCCACGAAGGGCAAAACTAGGGAGTGAACCCACTCCCGCAAGTGACTCCACTCAGCCGAGGACACGCCTCGAGAACCAGAGACAAACAATCACAATCAACAAACCGTCACAATACAATTACTATATTATTCAATCAACCACAACACATCAACAATCATCCCATTATGGGACTAATACTGAGTAGGAAATCCTACCTGGAAAGCACAACAATCAGACGGTCTCAACAGTTCTATCAAAAAGCATCTTCTACAAATCCTCCTCCTATCATACATACACATAATCACTACCAATCATTATCTACAACAAAACCCCCAAATCCCCATATTAGGGTTTAAACAACTTAAAGGAAAGACAACAAAAAGGGTACATAGATCTTACCCTTGACGCAAGGATCTCAACGGTATAACAAACGATGAAAACCGACCTTCCAAACTCCGGGATTTGCTAAAAATGCGATTAAGATGATGAACGTACTTGCTTTCTCTCTTTGACAGTAAATTAGGTTTTGCAAAAGTGTTTAAGAACAATGACGGAAAAGATTATATACCTTAATCGCATAATTAACCAAAACCCGAGAAATAACTCCCCGTAAACCGAATACTCGATCGAGTAGCTAAGGTACTCGATCGAGTGCCCCCTTACTCGATCGAGTACCCACGTTACTCGATCGAGTACCCAACAGGTCAGAAACTATTTTAAAACGCAACTTACCCTTACTCGACAGAGTAAGGCCTACTCGATAGAGTACCCAGAGACTTATAAATACGGAGTATTACAGTCTTCCCTCCTTAAAAAGAACTTCGTCCCTGAAGTTCAACCCATACAAAAAAAAACAAACATACTAACTCGATCAAGACACAACAACGTGACTAAGAACTCAAAACATAACTCCAACCCAAACATGAACTCGTAACACCAACTCCACTAACTATTCCTACCTCCACAACATGGCTCACGATATCGTATCAACTCCATTATATCTCTCTCAACACTAACTCCATACACTACCAACTAGTTACGTAATATATCATCTAGAGCCAATCCAATATCAAAATACCCATAACATCAAACGGAATGTTACATTCTACCACCCTTAAAAGGAACTTCGTCCACGAAGTTTACTCAGACTCATAACATCATCCTCCAACTGTCAACACTATATAAAATATTCTCACACTCTGAAGCATCCCACTACTACAAGCACGGCCATGGCCTTTTAACAACATCAACCACAAAATATACAACTTCATTCTTTATGTTACACCAACACTCTACTGCGAATATACTACCATATGCACAACCATCAAAATCTCTTTTATCGCATCCTACTCCTCTTAAGATAAATGTTACGTCCTCGTAACTCACTAATACTAAATCCTAGATATATCTTTTCATTATCCTCATCACCATCGCATGTCAAAGATAACCACCTATAATCTAAACACTCGCCATGCTAAATCCAAGGCTCTCTTACTTAAACATTTCTCACACCTCAACTCATTCGGTACACCACCTAACCTATACCATAAAACTCGTAGCAAAATCACCATACTAACTCTCCATTATTACTGCTAAACAACATACCTCCTCTATGTAAAGCACCTATCTCCCAAAAGCATAACTCACGATCCACGCTCGTTACGTACACTCACACTAGATCCTCAAGTTCTTTCCTTCATTACCGTAAAACTCATACCTAACTTAATATGACACTAATTCCCCCAACACCCTACACTCACTGTCTCAACAAAGGATTATAAACCACCTGCATCTTTCAGGTCATTACCACACATGCTTTACGAATCACTTGCCATTACCATGTCCACTAAAGCCTTATCTAGAACAAGATCAAAAGTACTGTAACAACTTCTGACAACTGTGTCCCATCAACATAACATTTCTATACCATGACAACAACGAAATCATATACAACTCTCTTTATATTAAACTCTACCCTCCTTCTCAAACTGAAACTTGTAAGAAACATCAGCAAACAAAACAACAGTATATCTGTCCAAACTGAAACTCACAGGAAACAACAACAAATAAAACAACAATTTATGTATAACTGGTATGTACTTTCGAAAACTCGTATCATAATCATCCCGCCTACTCCACCACAACCGGTGACGACATCGCAACACCTTCACTAACAGCCACACCGCAGTGCGAAAATACCCGCATCACAACACTAAATACCGTGCCCGGATCACCACCTGAGGCACCACGACCACATTGATAGACATCACAACTACATACAATTCCATAAACACTGACTTGGAAATAACCTTTCGGACAAGAAAACTTACTCAAATCCACTTTACTCAGTCACAACGCAACATATTATATGAATAAATGGATAAACACCTCGTGAGCATCATTTTCACCATTTCACGGAATACACATGTATTATAAATACACATACAATTATAACTAACCATGCCAGATCAATCAAATTATCACTTTTGATCATCATTCCATTAAGTTACCGTATCCAACATATATTACAGAACATTCAGATAATAACATTATAACTATCACACCATACCGCTTCTCGTGAGGTCACAACCTCACACCAACATTTATATACATCTTAGACCCATAATCACATCCAACTAGTCAATCCTGATCACGTAAGTTACCACTCAACAAAGGTTACCTGTCGCCCAAGCTTAACTCGCATGCCCCACATCACATTCTTCCATTCGCATAACCAGCACCTTCTGCCATACTTATCTATACAGCTAACACTCACTATGAGAAACCGCCTCCTAAGGCTATGCCTTATACTTCCTCACAACCATACCTATCAATTCAATCTCTACAAAATTAGCCTCTTTAGAATTGCCACCTTTCTAATATACCATCACCCTTACCCATTAGTCATAAACCATAACACTACCACTGTCCGGACATTAAACCTCTTCACTCATCTCTAGATATCACGATTTCTTTCCTATCTTTGGTTAACATCCCAAACAACGAACATCGAATCCATGAACAAAGTTACTTCAACATTCTTCCCAATATTATCCTTAATTGTATCATCATCTAACTCTCCACCAAAATCTCATATCATGCAGATATTCTACCAACTTCTTACTTTCCTTAATTCCTCAAAACTCAAGACTAATCATATTGTTCCGAAACTCCTATATAACCATTAATTCAATTCCTCATGATAGTATCATGCATCTTGACGATTCCTTACTTTTATATCCCATAAAAGCGGTGAACATTTTCTTAGTTTTACTCCCCTCATGCTTTTCTTTTTACACTCGACTAAAGCAATTAACCATTCAACTCCTTATTACTTCTTCCTAACTCTTTAGTGCTCCGATCACCTTCACATTGCTCCAAAATACCAATCCCATTATTTCTTATCGATATTATCTCACTCTTCCTTACCATGGATGTAACACCCCGATTTATGAAGGAGCCTTTAGCAAGACAATCAATATACAAGCTCTCTCAAGGAAGCTACAGTTACTGCTGCTACAGCACATCGCCACGGATCGGAGCAAAAGCCACGTTGAATAACTTAAGACATTTCAGTATTAATCTAAACACTCTTCATATCAATCAATACATGCAATAACATTCACAGGATTTGCTTGTCAATCTAATTTATACATTACCACTCAGGTTACAAAGATGAAGATGCTTAGGTGCTCACATATGGTTCATGTCAAATAGCATATTTTCCAATAAATATTGGTCGAATGACGAATGACGAATGCACATTGATTGACAAATTTTACAAGCTTATTGGTCGAGTCAGTCAAGCGAGTAAACAACGATATTGGAAAGTTAACATACAATACTATCATACATAAAATTTCATTCTTGGTGTTAAATATATTTAAACTGTACCCAACACCATGACATAAAAGATTAAATGTATTTAACTACACCAATTTTACAAATATTCATTACATATCATGCTAATATCAACATACCATGTTAACACACAACTCACTTAAATCACCACATTACATTTCCCGTTTTGACATTCGTAACTAACCACAAACCACTAATTCACTACATGAACGAACAACATGACTAAATTAACCCACTATTTGTGACTTCGTTCTAGCTTCATTCCCCCAGACTAGCAAATATCATGAAACCATACAACGGACATTAATCGGGTGGAAATCTCATTCAATTTATACTCACACGACAAAATTTAACTTCATTTTCAAAACTTTTACTTTCATACTGGACGGTGAATAACTTTCTTAACATAAATCTTATAACAGAGCCGTCCATAGAATCCATTTAACTCAAAATCAGATTAACTTAACTCAATTCCTTCAAACAATACAAGCTTAGGTGTCGACTCATATTTCGTAATTTACAGGTTCATCTTATTCATTTCAGTCCTATCTTTACTAATGAACGACTATTACCTCAACATCAGAATTTTAGTTACACTTCTTTACTCAGTTATATTCACGGCTAACACGACTACAGCATTTAATCGGAGAGCTTTTAGATAGTACACATTCCCTGGTGACGTCTCATCAAAGCATACGATTCGTACCATGATGTAAAGCAAGTAACTACAAATTAACTATGTTCAATCAAAATTTTACCTCTTTATTACAGATCTATTTATCATGGGTTGCATGGTCACACAAAAGTATAAGTACCAACTCAATCACATGTTAAATTTTAAAACGATTCATCACGTCATAAGAAGTAGACAAGAGTCTAACCATATAGTCAATATAAGAAGATTATTAGTTTAGATCGGAGGCACATTATAAAATTCCCTGTTAAACTCCTTACGGAACCATCGATCGTAATGCGTCATGAGTAATTAACTTAATAATGTAGAAGTCAAACAACTGAAATTACAATTGAGTATTAATGGTTATATGATTCACAATAACAACAAAATTACTTCCATATCACACATATGTTTAACATTTTAGCAACCATACCATTCAATTGTATCCATCAACTCAGTATAATTCATTTTCAGCAAAATAAAAGATATCGCATAAACAACTTAAACATGTACATATACCATCATATAACTTGTAAAACATTATCTATGACAAAAGATTAGCAAGGTGAACAAGTTCTCTGGTTTGCACGGTTTGAACAAATAGGCAACTCGCGGCTCAATTAAACGTAACTATAACGACTATCATTTAAACATACGCATAACATGTGAATCATCAAAGGGTGATCTCATTATAATTCATAGCGACGGTTCGAGAATATATTTCAAATATCGTAACGATATCGTAACTATATCAAACTATATTTCAAATATCGTGACAATTGCAACAATCACCTTAGCATTTCATGACAATACAACTATGAACATATCCAATAAGGAGCAACAACACTATTTTATTATCATATCATAAGTTTAGGTTCAACTGAAATAAATTAATGCAATGAAAGTAATAAGTATAACTATAGGCACACAGACTCACATAAAAGACATTAGAACTCAGATGACATCCTACATGTGTGAACATTTAGACATACTCATTACTACCATCCATGTGTAAACATTTAAACATAATTATTATAAATATTCATGCGAGTATATTAGAACAATCAAGTTAACATTTAACGCCACCAACTTTACCAAAATATGACAATATAGTTTTATATTTATATATATCCGACCACTATACAAATATGATGAACACACCATAGATATTATAACATGCCAAGCATAAAATATGCAAACAACTGGACTCGTATAAAATATTTCACCCTCGATTAAGAATCAAATTAAGCTATTCAATTTCACTCATACTATCATGCCAACAATGTTATAAACTAAACTTTAATTTTTTTTATCACTAGTTAAGATACATAACCAATGAATATGTGTGCTACTATCATCATATAAGGACACTATAATTTCACATTAATAAGGCTCATGAAATAATCGAACAACTGCATGAAAACTCAACATAGCATTCACATTTTAAAAGTTATGATTCACGTTGTAACTTCCAAAAAAAATCACGAATAAATAACCGTTCAACGAAAACTTGAGTTATATTACTTTTTATAACATACAGAGAGTTAATAATTCGTGAGAAAAAGAATGAGGTCCAAAGCTCAAGAATTCAATTTTTAAAGGATTTTACAACTCAGTTGGTCCAAACACTACTACAGATACAACCTATAACAACGGTCAAAAACCGTTGTTATATAAAAAAGCGGACGTTGTTAAAGCGTCCGTTGTAAAAGGTTTTAACAACGGTTGGTTTTCTTAAGAAACCCGTTGTTAAAACTATTAACAACGGTTTTCAGTATAAAACCCCGTTGTGGAAAGTGTGACTCAATTTTGGGGGGAAAGTTATAACAACGGGTTTTTTATAAATAACCGTTGTTGTTTGTTCTTAAAAAATAAAAAAAAAATAAATTAAATATTACTAGCTATAAATATTAAAGCATCCTTTACTAACATATTAAAGCATCCTTTACTAACATTCATTAATTGAAACAACATGGCAACGAACCCTAATTTTATCAACAACGAAGAATGGCTTACACAAACGATTGAAGATGATGGGAAGGTTCTCGCCGGGCTTCCCGCCGATCAACACCCATTAATCAAAGCATCCCTTGAACATCAACGGAATTATTGGATTAAGAGGCGTGAAGCAGTCCGACTTGTCAACAAAGCCTCATCATCATCATCATCTTCATACCCTCGTTTACGATACTCGCAACTTGGTGCGACCAGAGATATGTTGAGTTGTACTCTTCCAACCTTATCTCCACATGCAAGTCGTGTCCTTGCATATATTCAATCTGTTATTGCAAAATATGAAGCCAATGACCCGGAAGTTAGCGGTATACCAGAGTGGCGTGATTGGTGGCAGGTTGAGAAGCGTTTTTTACGCTTAACCGGGGTTGTTCCGGCTTATTATACATCTTTTGATTTCTGATAATTGCTGTAATGTATTTGGTTTAAAATTAAATGAAATGATCATTTTGAAAGTGTTGAGTTATGCTTGTTTGATTTGCTTCCATTTTTTCAACTCCATAGATCTATCAGTCATCATCAAGATCTGATTATGGCACAACTTCCTAACATATATGGCACAACTTCCTAACATATATATTAATTAAAAAACAACTCAACCCACACATTAGTATAAATACATTGCATTATCTCAACTAATTAACATGCATTTCCATTATCTCAATATATTCTCCAAACCCTAACTGCTAAAACATGCTCGATCCGTACTGAAGGACGCCAAAGAAGATGGAAATGAAATCATTAGCAGATGCTTAACGGAACCTAATGGTCGATAAAAACACATACATGGAAATGAAATAATTAGCAGATGCTTAACGGAACCTAATGGTCGATAAAAACACATACATTGAAATGAAATAATTAGAACAATAAAATAATGACGATGAAACAAACCGATAATTACGAACGTACGTAAAGAGACGATGAAATCAAGTGACGGCGAGAAGATAAAGCGACGATGAGAAAGAGAGAAAGAGACGATGAGAAAGTGTGTGTTTTGTGTTTGTGTTTTTGGCTTTCTTTGGGTTTGTGTTTGTGTATTAAGGTTTGTGTTTTGTGGCTGCAGCAGACTTGTGTTTGTGTGGTTTATAGTATGGAAGGTATTGACAACGGTTATTAAACAACAACCGTTGTGAAATATGTTTTAACAACGGTTGTAGAAAACACCCGTTGTTAAATAAGTTTTAACAACGGGTTTCAAAAATAACCGTTGTGATTACTTTTCACTAACTTTGCGCCAATCTTGCGCCAAATTATTAACAACGGTTGTGCATGTGTGACCCGTTGTTAAAATGAATAACAACGGTTTTTGTAACCATACCCGTTGTAATTGATTTTAGTAAAATTCGCGCCATACATTCTACAACGTCTATTGTGATTTTCGTGAATATTCGTTGTTAAAGGGGCGTTGTTGTTGCCTGGATTTGTAGTAGTGAAACAAGTATGTGACAGCAATTGGTCCGAAACTTGGGTCAGTTTGCAAAACTTACCATTTAATATAGAGACATCAAGAATTTTCGTGGCTTATCAATTTGAAAACATATGCGAATCTTCTGATCGATGGAGTTGGAATTATGAAAAAATTATTAATACAATTTAAATGAGGAATTTTACAAAATCGTTGGTCGAAACATCACTGCACAGGAACTTCCTGACCACAGCCCACTAAAATATTTATTACTCCTAATCCGTATATCCTATAAGTATGAAACCAACGCCAAATGAACACTAACTCACGAGGCTATATCTCATAAAATTTTCATCCATAGGCAATAAACAGAAAAGAAATGGCAGTAAGGTCAATTAAAGAGTAAAATCAAACAAAACGGGTTTCAGCACTAGGTCATTCTTTACTATGTTACAAGCTCTTATGAACATACTATGTATACTAACCCATCCCAACTTAAATCTCACACTTTGTACTTACGTACACATCTATCCCATAGAATCCCTTCGCATCTCGATCTACTCCTTACATCTAAATCACGATTGCTATGACTAGAAACAAGCAATTCAATAGTGTTTCTGATTACTATCACAATCCTATACTAGCATGGCTTCGGGATCACATAACCGCATATCACTAGACATAATAGCACTATCAACACGCCATTCACATCTATCCAGATAAATATCATCAATTCGCAATTATTTTCACGCTCACGATTACCACAATTCAACACTTCATTGATTATCAATCTGAACACGAAAATTTATTTCTCATCTCCACAACATCATATGATCACGTCATCATTCATACAAAATACTTACCGTAACGTTGTCCTGGAGAATGGTTAGAATATATGGGTCTCAAGGTATACATCAACTCGATTATATCCAAGGTTTTCCTTCTAACTACCCCATTCACTCAATTTTCTCTCGGGTTACCTGGTTCAAAACTGAGAGGGCAAAAGAGCACGTATTAAGGGCGCCTTCTTAACCGCACTGTGAGCTCCTAACAGTTTATTCCCAGGGGTTCATTTTATTTAGACACATCCTACGTTCATTGGGTTCATTGGTTTAGGCCCGAGGATCGTTCGCTCACGATACCACTTTGTAACACCCCGATTTATGAAGGAGCCTTTAGCAAGACATTCCCTAATAAACCGGACTGTTACCATCTCGGTTTTCCGAGGTAGTGAATAACAAATTAAACTCCAAGGCAAAATATATAATTACTTTAACTTAATTATTACAAAACCTCTTTTACATCAAATTACAAGGAACTAACATAAATGAAAGTGAAAGTCTTCTAAATGATGATCTAGCTACTAAGTCTTCTGATCCAGTGTCTCACGCCCATCAAGCTCCCATCCTATCTCATAAAACTGTCAAGTCTGCTCCCCAATATTTGGATCGTCACGGTGTTCACGAATACACGGGGTCAACCACGAGGTTGAGTAGGGAATACAATGAAACAACAAAATATGATATGCATGCTCCTCCGTCACCTCCATCTCCATCTCAACTCATATCTCATAACCCGGAACACCCAGCCATACCGATCCCCGGTAGACTATATATCGACCGTAGCCGATCCGATCTGCCAGCTTGTTGAGGACACCAGGGCAAGTCTGCAGAACCCGCCTGGGCCTTATCACAACATCATCTTCACCACACCACATCACCACAACATCCTCCATCTCCAATGCATATGAATGCTCAAAAGAAATTAATGCAACACAATATATATATCTTTGAACTAATCAATCATAAAATCATGCCGGTTACCAAATGTTGTGATAACATACTCAATACGATCAATTCAGTCAATCACCTTCCAGTATATGAATCATAACGTAAATCAACAGCCACGAAGCAAGTCAACGTTCACAGTTTGGTCATACGAAACACAAACAAGTCAACACAATTCAACATCAACGATAATAAGTCAAGTGTATTTCCCTACCTTTTCGCAATCCAAGCACACACAAGCAATCACTTATGATCCTTCACTTATCCATCACCTACATAACATAATTATGTATAATTACCATCTACTCAGTCAATTAATCATGCACATAACCTAGACTCATCATAACTTAATAGGAATATCAATTTAAAGAACAAACACGACTTTTCCGATTTTCTGCTCATGGGACTCGGTATAAAATGAATAACTAATTCCAGAAAATTCGAATTGATGCAAGGCCAATTGAATTGGAACCCCATGAGTCTTAGCTACAATTTATATCTAACGTGTTTTTCTCAAATTCCAAACTTATCAAGGGTTTTCAGACTGATTTCCAAAAGCGTGACGAAAACCGTCGCATAAAAAGTATTGATTCATAAAACGAGTTTGACAAATGATTATTAAGTAAAACCAACGCCTAACTCATCTAAACTCTTTAATGAAAAAGACCCAGCACCAATTCAATATCTAAATTATGTTTTAGAAGTAATCTTTCAGCCTCTACTGATTTGCGGACTTTTTAGATAGACGTTCACAAATAATTTCTTCAGGAAAAACTACACAGTGAAATGCTACCAATCTTCACAGGCATAAACTAGGCTTGGAATAAATATGAGTCTCTTCTTTAACTTTTTGCATCACACGGCTTTAAGACAGGTAAAACACTCAAATAACACAGACCAACGAATCAGAATTGTCAGTAACTATTCCATTCATTTATCTCATACAATTTATAATCAAAAACCCCCAAACCAATTCTAGGGTTACGAAAATTATCCCAATACTACTATAATTATGCTAATAATTGAATAAAGAGGTAATAGGATAGTCTACTTACGAAATAGGATGAGAATAGGCTGAGAAATCGCCTCGCAATATTCCACGCGGCTCCCTCTTCTCTCTTTTCTCTCTTTTCTCATGGTTAAAATGAATATGGTGATAGGGAGATTAGGGTTTGGTTAGATGGGTTATACATATAGGATAGGTGCTATTAAGACGATACGGGCCTAGCCTAGTTAGATTAATTAAAACACGAGTCACATAATTACCCGAGTCACAAATACACTACACGACCCAGCTGGTAACTCGGCCTAATATAATATCATATTAAAATACCGGGTATTACAGTCTACCCTCCTTAAAAGAAACTTCGTCCCGAAGTTTACCCTCTCTACCAACCAACGCAAACGAATTATGAAACGCATATGCAAAAGTATGTAAGGCACCCACCAAATTGAATATTAAACGCAGTATTACATTCCATCCTCCTTAAAATAAACTTCGTCCCCGAAGTTTAACCATAACAGAAACACATCATGTAACACTCCAACATAACCCACACAACGCATAACCAATATAGCCAAACTGAGAAATCACACATGAAAGTATAAAGATTTTACAATCCTACCCTCCTTAAACATGGTTACGTCCCCGTAACCTTCATTATTATAACAAAAGTTCTCAAACTACTGCTAACAACTGAAAGAGGATAAAAGATTCACAACTCACGTTCAAGTTAACTAATCCCTACTAAAGACAATCAATATACAAGCACTCTCAAGGAAGCTACAGTTACTGCTGCTACAACACATCGCCACGGATCGGAGCAAAAGCCACGTTGAATAACTTAAGACATTTCAGTATTAATCTAAATACTCTTCATATCAATCAATACATGCAATAACATTCACAGGATCTGCTTGTCAATCTAATTTATACATTACTACTCAGGTTACAAAGATGAAGATGCTTAGGTGCTCACATATGGTTCATGTCAAATAGCATATTTTCCAAGAAATATTGGTCGAATGACGAATGACGAATGCACATTGATTGGCAAATTTTACAAGCTTATTGGTCGAGTCAGTCAAGCGAGTAAACAGCGATATTGGAAAGTTAACATACAATACTATCATACATAAAATTTCATTCTTGGTGTTAAATATATTTAAATTGTACCCAACACCATGACATAAAAGATTAAATGTATTTAACTACACCAATTTTACAAATATTCATTACATATCATGCTAATATCAACATACCATGTTAACACACAACTCACTTAAATCACCACATTACATTTCCCGTTTTGACATTCGTAACTAACCACAACCCACTAATTCACTACATGAACGAACAACATGACTAAAGTAACCCACTATTTGTGACTCCGTTCTATCTTCATTCCCCAGGACTAGCAAATATCATGAAACCATACAACCGGACAAATTTTGGAAATCTCATTCAATTTATACTCACACGACAAAATTTAACTTCATTTTCAAAACTTTTACTTTCATCTTTGGACGGTGAATAACTTTCTTAACATAAATCTTATAACAGAGCCGTCCATAGAATCCATTTAACTCAAAATCAGATAAACTTAACTCAATTCCTTCAAACAATACAAGTTTAGGTGTCGACTCATATTTCGTAATTTACAGGTTCATCTTATTCATTTCAGTTCTATCTTTACTAATGAACGACTATTACCTCAACATCAGGATTTTAGTTGCACTTCTTTACTCAGTTATATTCACGGCTAACACGACTACAACATTTAATCGGAGACCTTTTAGATAGTACACATTCCCTGGTGACGTCTCATCAAAGCATACGATTCGTACCATGATGTAAATCAAGTAACTACAAATTAACTGTGTTCAATCAAAATTTTACCTCTTTATTACAGATCTATTTATCATGGGTTGCATGGTCACACAAAAGTATAAGTACCAACTCAATCACATGTTAAATTTTAAAACGATTCATCACGTCATAAGAACTAGACAAGAGTCTAACCATATAGTCAATATAAGAAGATTATTAGTTTAGATCGGAGGCACATTATAAAATTCCCTGTTAAACTCCTTACGGAACCATCGACTGTGCGTCATGAGTAATTAACTTAATAATGTAGAAGTCAAACAACTGAAATTACAATTGAGTATTAATGGTTATATGATTCACAATAACAACAAAATTACTTCCATATCACACATATGTTTAACATTTTAGCAACCATACCATTCAATTGTATCCATCAACTCAGTATAATTCATTTTCAGCAAAATAAAAGATATCGCATAAACAACTTAAACATGTACATATACCATCATATAACTTGTAAAACATTATCTATGACAAAAGATTAGCAAGGTGAACAAGTTCTCTGGTTTGCACGGTTTGAACAAATAGGCAACTCGCGGCTCAATTAAACGTAACTATAACGACTATCATTTAAACATACGCATAACATGTGAATCATCAAAGGGTTATCTCATTATAATTCATAGCGACGGTTCGAGAATATATTTCAAATATCGTAACTATATCGTAACTATATCAAACTATATTTCAAATATCGTGACAATTGCAACAATCACCTTAGCATTTCATGACAATACAACTATGAACATATCCAATAAGGAGCAACAACACTATTTTATTATCATATCATAAGTTTAGGTTCAACTGAAATAAATTAATGCAATGAAAGTAATAAGTATAACTATAGGCACACAGACTCACATAAAAGACATTAGAACTCAGATGACATCCTACATGTGTGAACATTTAGACATACTCATTACTACCATCCATGTGTAAACATTTAAACATAATTATTATAAATATTCATGCGAGTATATTAGAACAATCAAGTTAACATTTAACGCCACCAACTTTACCAAAATATGACAATATAGTTTTATATTTATATATATCCGACCACTATACAAATATGATGAACACACCAGAGATATTATAACATGCCAAGCATAAAATATGCAAACAACTGGACTCGTATAAAATATTTCACCCTCGATTAAGAATCAAATTAAGCTATTCAATTTCACTCATACTATCATGCCAACAATGTTATAAACTAAACTTTAATTTTTTTTATCACTAGTTAAGATACATAACCAATGAATATGTGTGCTACTATCATCATATAAGGACACTATAATTTCACATTAATAAGGCTCATGAAATAATCGAACAACTGCATGAAAACTCAACATAGCATTCACATTTTAAAAGTTATGATTCACGTTGTAACTTCCAAAAAAAATCACGAATAAATAACCGTTCAACGAAAACTTGAGTTATATTACTTTTTATAACATACAGAGAGTTAATAATTCGTGAGAAAAATAATGAGGTCCAAAGATCAAGAATTCAATTTTTAAAGGATTTTACAACTCAGTTGGTCCAAACAAGTATGTGACAGCAATTGGTCCGAAACTTGGGTCAGTTTGCAAAACTTACCATTTAATATAGAAACATCAAGAATTTTAGTGGCTTATCAATTTGAAAACATATGCGAATCTTCTGATCGATGGAGTTGGAATTATGAAAAAATTATTAATACAATTTAAATGAGGATTTTTACAAAATCGTTGGTCGAAACATCACTGCACAGGAACTTCCTGACCACAGCTCACTAAAATATTTATTACTCCTAATCCTTATAACCTATAAGCATGAAACCAACGCCAAATGAACACTAACTCACGAGGATATCTCTCATAAAATTTTCATCCATAGGCAATAAACAGAAAAGAAATGGCAGTAAGGTCAATTAAAGAGTAAAATCAAACAAAACGAGTTTCAGCACTAGGTCATTCTTTACTATGTTACAAGCTCTTATGAACATACTATGTATACTAACCCATCCCAACTTAAATCTCACACTTTGTACTTACGTACACATCTATCCCATAGAATCCCTTCGCATCTGTAGACACCTCGTTTCTGCACCCCTCGCAAACCACCCGGTGATGATTGGGCCGCATGTTTGGTTCGCGGAACGATTTGTGACAGTTCGTAAGATTATCGTCAAGTGATTGCTCAAATATTAATGTCAACCTCTTAGTTGTCATCTACGTGCCGATACGGTCGTTTTGGCAGTAATTAGAGTACATTCGGAGTCCGGGTCAAAAACCGTCTCCATTTTCTGATAGCTGTTAAATCCCGAGTCAGAATGTTCTGGAATGTTCCGGATATTTCTATTCCATAATTTTATCTTTTGGCAAATAATATCCCGTAATATTTACATAAGATATTAAAGATAATCGAATTAATTCCGTCCTACCATAACTTAAACACGGAAATCTTTCTTAAGCAGGAGGAAACCTCCGGGAATAGACGCAAGCAGTCTTTGCGCCTCTTCCAAGAGACGCAGTGGCTGCTGCGCCTCTTCCCAGGCCCTTCTTTGCATGATTTACGTATCTTTTTTATATCTTTCCGAGATTCACTTCCAAAGAGTCTCCGAAACCCTATTCCTTCACGTGATTAGTATAAATAGGAGCCTTCGTTCCTCATATTTCTCACGCGAGTGTCCGCCCTTCTCTTCTCCCTTTGCATTCTAGACTTCGTTCTTACTAATTGGCGCCTACGTGCTTGGACTTCCGACCACGTAAGCTCGGATCCTTCCGGGTACCAGCCTCTCCGTTGCATGACCGACCAATTTGACCAACTACACCAATAATCAACTTAATTTAATCAATCGTTTTCCTCTTACGAGGGCACTTTCCTTGCATTCGCGTCGAGCATTCACTAGTCGATATCTTAGTTCATCTCGTTTCGTCAACATGTAAGTCTGAGGGTGTATAATCCTTATTTATTTATTGTATTTTATTTATTGTATCACTCATGTAAGGTTTACGTCGAAAATACCTCATTAAAACCGATTTCTAAAACCGTCTTTAAAACCCTTTTTTTACGGATTTTCAGAAGACTGACAGTTGAGAAAGGACGCAGCAACTGCTGCGCCTCTTCGAAGGAGCGCAGTTCCTGCTGCGCCTCTTCGTGAGGCTGCCGCAGTTCCTGCTTCCTTTCTTCTTCCTTCGTCCTCTGTAATTCCGTCTTTCTTATTTGTTTTCGATTGTTTGTTCTTTAATTCGTTCGTATAATCGTCATTAATAATCACATGTATATAATTCATCATTCATTTGTTTTAATCATCGTTAATCCGACTCAAATCCCTTGTAATCCAATATTTGCGGGTTTTCGTCATTAAATTCAATCCGGGTTGTAGAGATTCAATTTGTTCATATTGAATCTCTGGAATTCATCGTTGATATATTTTCATCTGTTTATTCACATGTTCATATAATTCGTCATCAATTCATCATGTTTAATTAGTTAATTTATATTTGTTAATTAATCATTCATCCATGTAATTATTCCATCTTGTATTAATTCGTTTGCATCCGTCTCATTCATGTTTTACTGTTTTTATGACCCATTCGTATGTTAAATAACTTATTAATCACTTTCATCCGAGTAAATAATTCAATCGATCATTAAATTCACCAATTAACATTAGCGGCTTGCAATTACGGCTTCACAGCCAGAACTGAGCCACGGAACAGACGCAGCGTCTGCTGCGCCTATTCCAAAGGACGCAGCTCTTGCTGCTTTGTTCTGGCCGAGTTCGTCCCGAACTCCGTTCGCGCCTTGACCTAGTGTAATTAGTTTACATATTAACTAACTATTATCCGTAATATCACGCTAATTCCTGTTCGTTAATTTATTTGATTCTTTTAATTTATTCTTTTATTCTTTTTCTCAAATTATCTGTTTTAAAGGTATTTTCGACATAAATCACCTAATCCAATGTAATTATTGTAATTTTCATTATTGTAATTTATATTCATTGTATTTCTTTTATTGCTTGAATGTTTTCACATGTAATTGAGCATTAAATCCAACTTCGACCAATTATATGCTAATTAATTGTTCACCGACTTAGTTAAATTCTCACATGCTAGGATTAAAACAATGGATGTTGCATTGCATGCATATAGCCGACGATATATTAAGTACGAATAACTTCCCTAATCATTAGTAGAGGCCGCTATCGAGGCGGGCGGGATTAGGTGTTCGATCAAAAGAGCTTCCTAATACGTACCCTCACCCCTTACTCCAGATCTCCGTGAGCACCCGTGTTCATTGGCATCCACGAGAGTCATTCTAGACATAGAATGCTAAGGGTAACGATTGCTTAGTGTTCATGTCACTACTTTGTGTCTTGACATGACACGAGGTACTCGAACGGTTCCAATTTCCCATAAAAATTGGTGGCGACTCCATACAAAATGCAAACGCTTGTTTTCGCTTTCTCACCAAGCGCCCCCGTGGGCGGCCCGCTGTCCACAGTTTGGCGACTCCGCTGGGGAATTACACTTACGTGTAGCCAAGGGTGAAACTTGAACAAGGTTAGGGAATAGTTTGTACAAGACAATTGTCGGTTTTCATAACTCGGTCTTCCTAGACCGTTTAATTCGGCCTTCCTAGGCCCAACCCAACCCATTCGACCAATCGTCCCGTCTAAACGGTCCTAATTCTTATTTGGGCCTAAAGATGGATAGCGATTGACGTCATCCATACCATGATGCTTACTCTTGTTTGTGTCAAGGGCCTTCACTACTTGAGGAAATGGACTAGGAATCGGCCTTACTCTTGTTTGGCACGAGCCTCTCCACAGACTTCGGGTTTGATGGTTCGGTATGGCAACCCACCCTTTAAACCAAAACCTTTTAAATGCACTCAGCATCCCGTTATAATGCTTGTATATTGTTTGTACCTTATGTGATCACCATTTTCTAAACAAAACCATTTTTTTTTGTAAAATCAAAAACCTTTTTGTAAACCTTTTTTCGAAAAAAGCCTAAGCCGAAACTCTGTCCAATTGTCGAGTCAAACGTCGGGCCTAAAACCCATTTTAAAACAACAAAAAAAAAGAGTCCAACGAAAAAAAAAAAAAAAAAAAAAAACGAAAAAAAAAAACGTAAAAAAAAAAAAAAAAAGAAAAAAGTCCAAAAAAAAAACGTTTTAATCAAAATATTTTCCAACCATGTAAATGTAAATATGTAAATTTAATTGGGCTAAGTTAGAGTCAAAGTTCAAACCGACTATGTCCTAGTCGGAACTCCGTCGAGTCATGAACCCGTCTTCCTTTACATTTTGGGTCTTTTCAACGTTCAAGTCAAGTCCTAAGGCGTCACGCCATTATTTTGGACTCCCTACCCCAATTCAGTTAGGATCTAAGCATTTTCGACACATCGAGTCACACGTTTCGAGGCTCAACACACGAGTCTCAATGGGCCTCATATTTGAGTCTAAACTACTACAAGTCTTCTTAACACCTATAAGCAAACCTCGAGTCCAGAATCAACACGTGTCATCAATCCCGTCAATAAGGTCAATCACATAAACATCACTCTGCCAAAGTCAACACTCGAGTCTAAAGGTCAAGGTCAAACATCGTGAATCCAAACACGAGAAGTCGCTCACGACGTTTCATGAATTCACAAGTCAAGTCTAGATGTGTCATCTTATCCCTTCCTGTGTTGGTTGCTTTAGTATGCGTGATCCCATGTCGAACCGAGTGTAATGCGCGTCATTTCTGTCGAGTAGGAATCCAGCAAGTCCTGTCAATCAACAAAGTCACGAAGCAGATCAAGCCACAATCGCCATGTCCCTCCAAGATGTTTATGCCATGGTTCTACGAGTTCAAGCTACAGTGGAAAATTTGAGCATTCGCGTCCTCACCCTTGAAAATGGAATGGTGGAAAAGAACACGCCATCTAGAGAAACCTCTAGTCTAGGTCATCCGAAGCTTACCTCTTGCAATAACCATCGTTCTAGAAAGCCGAAAACAGCTGAAATGAAACCTGGGAGGCATCAAAGGGTGCTTACCGATTTAGGCATGTCTTATGCCGATGCTTTGAAGAGACTTTCTGCCCAAGACAAGCTACATCCAATAGGACCGACTCCGGATCCACCTTTAGAGAAACAGGTGAACCTCTGGAAGGGCAACAAATATTGCTTATATCACCAAGGTAGAGGCCATGATATTGAAGAGTGTTTTCTCTTGAAACACGTTATCCAAGATATGATCGAAGAGGGCAAGCTTCCTAAGCCACCTTCTGTCGGGAAATCCAAGAAGATCGACCCTCTTGGGTCTAATATTATTAAACATGACGAAGAATCATCTCTAGACTGTTCTCATCTCCTCAGTCCTCGTGACGATGAAGAAATAAATGTCCTCGAAGACGAAGATATCCAAAATGGAATGCTCATGCTTTCCAGGGCCTTTGACAATAAATTTTCCAAAATAGAAGGAGCCATTGATATCCTAAACTCTCGACTTTCCAATATAGAGAACCAGTTTGCTGAAATGGGTAAGAAGCTTGATGCCCAACCTTTCAAGATAAAGAATGTCCAGACAAACCCTCAACCTCATGGTCTCGAGGAGAAAGCAATAAGTGAGCGACCTGTTCCTGGTTCTTCTCATCCAAGAATCGGAATCTACAAAGGCAACCTCATGGAGCCTTCATCAAAGAAACCTAACAACCCTCCAAGGTCATTTACAAAGGCTTCCGAAAATAGAGGCACACCTCCTAGGGAATTTACCAACATTGGTATTACATACACCGATGTCCTTCAGAGACTCATGGAACAACGAATGTTGAAGTCTATAGGACCTACTCCTGACCCAGAGAAGAAGTCTAAGTTCTGGGATGAGAATGCCTACTGCAAATACCATAGAGGCAAAGGGCATGATACAGAGAAATGTTACAAATTAAAACATGTCATTCAGGATATGGTCGAAAGTGGGAGGTTGTCCCTCTCAACCTTTGACCCACAACGTAGCTTAGGCAATCCTCATGGATATACCACTTATCAAGAAACTCTTCTTGACTATTATCCTTCCAATGTTCCCAATGATGAGGATGAGGTGCTCAAATGGGTGAATGCTCAAAGTCAGATGCCGAAGCCAGTTGCTGGAAGAGAAGATGTTCAATCATGGGCCGATGATTACGAGTCTAGTTCTAGGATCGAGTCAAAGTCCGAGTCCGAGTCCGAGTCTTAGGCTTTATATCTCATATTTGTTCTAGTGTCTTTCTTTGTGTCCATTTTCATTCCTAGTGACAAACTGGGGGCTGTCCCACGAGTCACGTGTCTTCTCGAGTCTACGTTACAAACATTTATTATCCATTTCAATAAAAATATAATTTTCACTCCACATATTCTATCCTGTCTCTTCCTTTACCATTTCCTGTGACAACAAGAATTGGTTTGAGACATTTTTTAAAATGAACAACAACACATGACAGTCGATGTGAGTACACTTAAATGATGTTCCGTTCTAAATTGTAGAGGATCTGAAACTCCGTGTTCTTTCTTTACCTATTCCATGTCTGGCAATAGAAACCACAATATAACCCTAGTTTAGCACGAGCCTATCTCAAGAGATTCTGGGACGAATCCATACCATCTCCCTTGTTAACAATCCATGACGGAAGGCAAGCCCATTCCCCACAATAAACAACCCGTGTTACTAAAAGAACAACTCGTTTCACATCAAAAGGTGCTAGTCTGACCCAAATCCATGGTAACAAGAAAGTCCAAGACGATACGAGCCGTGATCAAAGACAAAGGCTCAATCAAGATAACCCAAGATCAATATCCAAGGCCACAATTATGCCCGTAATCCGAGACAAAAGAGTCAAAAGAAGAAGGCTCAATCAAACAAGTCAATATCGAAAGTCAATGTCATCCTCAAAAAAACCGAATCAAGAGTCTGAGCAAAAAGCCAAGATATGTTCTAGACCAAGAATCTGAGTCTGAATCAAGAACAAGCATGAAATCAAATATAGAATACTGCCGAAGTCAACGGAATCAAGACACCCATGAAGATGGTCATCTAGCACCCTCACTTAGCCTTTCACACATCACACACCCTAAGTCCTTCTCGAGACTGTTACGGGGAGATAGTTAGGAATTTTGAGAATCCTCTCAAGCTTGTCAAGTATACCCATCCTTTAGGGCCAAGACATGGAAACCTGAACCCACGTCATTTTAACCTACCTTTATGTGCTCAGGCTACATCAAGCCAAGAGACTCCATTTCCAAGCCACATTACAAGCTATAACCCCATAAAGCCTTAACACCACAAAATCAAGCTCCAAAGATTTGTTCATCAAAGCCTCTTATTACCGAGCTCCACATTCCAAATATCCAATCCAGTTTCACCTTGACCCATACACGGAGTCTTCAATACTTTGCTACGTAGAATGGGACATACCCATATTCATCCTTAGGGTCCACTAAGTGTGCTCACATGACAAGGAAATTTTTACAAACCAAGTTATACCTCTTTGGTCTATGATCAGAGGGAGTCATCTCAAATCGATTCTTCGAGTCACCAAAGGAATATTACCCTTGTGACCCCTGCACTTTAAAGTCCTTACAACATAGCTTAGGCACACACTTGAACTACGAGCATGGTTTGATTTCACCTCTTCAGGTGGATACGTAGGCAGTCCTTTCTTACACAAGAAGGATACAACCACAACACCCAAACAAAATTAACCAAACCTCAGAACTACGATCTGGTTTGATTTCACTTCATGTGAATACGTAGGCAGTCCTCAAGGACACAACCATCCCCACTTCCAACTTTCAATCTCAACCATCAACTTCCAACCTCAATTATCAACCATCCCAATTTTCAAATTAACATCCCTTCTACAATCAACACCTCTATACTGGGGGCTTCTTATTGTCGCCCAGCCTCTTTTTTACCAAAGTCCAGAGTCATCTTCTCATCCTGGGGGCTTCTCTTCCAAGATTCCACCCTCCTTTATTTCTCTAAGTCTAGCCAGTACTCGGTCCGGACAATGACAAAGATCTTAGATCAATTCTCCAAGTCATCGTGCGTCAAGAGGGGTCTCTTTTACAGCAAACGATGGTGAAAGATGTCCAAGTAGACAGATGATCCATGGCTCATGCCTTGCTTTTATATGCCATCATCATTCTTGCAATTCTTATACCTTTGGAACTGATACGCATTGTCACCCACACTTGGCTAGGGGTTGCGCATACTTAAACAACGTCTGTCAAAGTCATCCATGTGTCACGTCAGTCCAACCTAAGTCTATATTTTCATGTCCACATAAGGTCTACGTCGCGTTAGTCACGTGTCTAAAGCCCATTTGAATATGCATATACGCATTACAAACGAAAATTTCTTTGAACAAGTTTTAAACGACTTTTATAAAGAAACGCCTTTTGCAAAACTTATGTGTTTCCTCATTCGAGGTCCATGTCATAATTGCTTACGTGCATATGTATTCATGTTCTATTTGCATATTAGATTGCATTCTTGTGTGGCTAATATCCATGAAGGTAAGTATCAGAAGCAGTGCTCGCTCCGACTAGGGGCTTCACCCAAGTCTTCATTCTCCCCAGCGCAGCAGTATTTTGCAGTATTGCCCACTCAAGATTTCTTCCATGACAATCAAGATGTTCCTAGTCGTCAAAATATTTGTCCCCGGCGCAGCAGTATTTTGCAGTATTGCTCACTCAAGATTTCTTCCATGGCGATCAAGATGTTCCTAATCGTCAATATATTCCCCGACAAGAGTTCGCTTGAGACCGACGCAAGCAGATTCAACCTCAAGTTTTTGCCAGAGTTCGCTTGAGACCGACGCAAGCAGATTCCCCAGCAGTTTCTACCGACGTCCTGCTACACCCAACATTTTTGTTTCCTCCCGGAGTTCGGCAAAGGTGTCGTTCTCCAGAAGTTCCCAAACCGTCGCCTCCTTCCTTAGGTTCGTAAACCCAAAGTTAGGATTCTTACCCCTAGATTCTTAGATCCCAAAATGGCTTCCCTTAGGTTCATAAGCCTTTAAGCTCCCATACACCAACATCCTTAGGTTCACAAACCCATAAATCCTTTTGGAGTTCTCATACCTCAGAAAGCATAGACGCACGCGTTTAAAACAAGAATTAGTAACCCAGTAGTTCCTAAACTTAACCTTAGGATCCCATTCCTTTTAGGATCATAAGCCTTTAATTCCCATACCAGCCGTCCTTCTAGGTTCATATACCCAGGTTCACACACCTAGCTTCTTTTAGGTTCCCAAACTCCCTAGAGTTCATACACTTATACCCTTTTGGATCACATTCCTTTAGGATCACCTTTTCCCTTTAGGATCATAATCCTTTAGGATCACCTTTTTTTTTAGAGTTCCTAAACCCAAGCTTTGGTTACCCCTTAGGTTGAACTTATATTTGGCCTCCTTCCCACCGATGCTTTCCTTTAGGGTCCCCACGCCCTAGCACAAATCCTTACTTAACCTTTAAGGTCTTAACCTTAGCTCCTACGCAACCTCCGGAAGCATCTCGAGAAAGAAGTCTCAGGTATGGTCTCTTCTTATGGCTGGCGAGCCTCCTTACGTAGTCTAATGGACTTTAAACGACCCTCCCCGATAGTCGACAGACTCTAAAATGTTCCCGACGATAGGTCCTTGGCTCAGACCCCTTGAGCCGCCTCGCGTCGCCATAGTCGTCAGGTTGTAATCTTCGATTGACCTGATGGCTATACTTTGACTTTCGCCTTGTCCAAGCCTCAGTCAAAGTGGGGGCTCTGTAGACACCTCGTTTCTGTACCCCTCGCAAACCACCCGGTGATGATTGGGCCGCATGTTTGGTTCGCGGAACGATTTGTGACAGTTCGTAAGATTATCGTCAAGTGATTGCTCAAATATTAATGTCAACCTCTTAGTTGTCATCTACGTGCCGATACGGTCGTTTTGGCAGTAATTAGAGTACATTCGGAGTCCGGGTCAAAAACCGTCTCCATTTTTCGATAACATTTGTTAAATCCCGAGTCAGAATGTTCTGGAATGTTCCGGATATTTCTATTCCATAATTTTATCTTTTGGCAAATAATATCCCGTAATATTTACATAAGATATTAAAGATAATCGAATTAATTCCGTCCTACCATAACTTAAACACGGAAATCTTTCTTAGCGGGAGGAAACCTCGGGAATAGACGCAGCCCAGTCTTTGCGCCTCTTCCAAGAGACGCGATGGTCGCGCGCCTCTTCCCAGGCCCTTCTTTGCATGATTTACGTATCTTTTTTATATCTTTCCGAGATTCACTTCCAAAGAGTCTCAGAAACCCTATTCCTTCACGTGATTAGTATAAATAGGAGCCTTCGTTCCTCATATTTCTCACGCGAGTGTCCGCCCTTCTCTTCTCCCTTTGCATTCTAGACTTCGTTCTTACTAATTGGCGCCTACGTGCTTGGACTTCCGACCACGTAAGCTCGGATCCTTCCGGGTACCAGCCTCTCCGTTGCATGACCGACCAATTTGACCAACTACACCAATAATCAACTTAATTTAATCAATCGTTTTCCTCTTACGAGGGCACTTTCCTTGCATTCGCGTCGAGCATTCACTAGTCGATATCTTAGTTCATCTCGTTTCGTCAACATGTAAGTCTGAGGGTGTATAATCCTTATTTATTTATTGTATTTTATTTATTGTATCACTCATGTAAGGTTTACGTCGAAAATACCTCATTAAAACCGATTTCTAAAACCGTCTTTAAAACCCTTTTTTTACGGATTTTTAAGATCGAGACCGATGATTGAGAAAGGACGCAGCAATCGCTGCGCTCTCTTGAAGGAGCGCGATTCTGCTGCGCCTCTTCGTGAGGCTGCGCAGATTCTGCTTCCTTTCTTCTTCCTTAAATCCTCTGTAATTCCGTCTTTCTTATTTGTTTTCGATTGTTTGTTCTTTAATTCGTTCGTATAATCGTCATTAATAATCACATGTATATAATTCATCATTCATTTGTTTTAATCATCGTTAATCCGACTCAAATCCCTTGTAATCCAATATTTGCGGGTTTTCGTCATTAAATTCAATCCGGGTTGTAGAGATTCAATTTGTTCATATTGAATCTCTGGAATTCATCGTTGATATATTTTCATCTGTTTATTCACATGTTCATATAATTCGTCATCAATTCATCATGTTTAATTAGTTAATTTATATTTGTTAATTAATCATTCATCCATGTAATTATTCCATCTTGTATTAATTCGTTTGCATCCGTCTCATTCATGTTTTACTGTTTTTATGACCCATTCGTATGTTAAATAACTTATTAATCACTTTCATCCGAGTAAATAATTCAATCGATCATTAAATTCACCAATTAACATTAGCGGCTTGCAATTACGGCTTCACAGCCAGGCGAGCCACGGAAGGACGCGGCGTCTGCTGCGCTATTCAAAGGACGCGACTCTGCTGCGCTTTGTTCTGGCCGAGTTCGTCACGAACTCCGTTTCTGCCTTGACCTAGTGTAATTAGTTTACATATTAACTAACTATTATCCGTAATATCACGCTAATTCCTGTTCGTTAATTTATTTGATTCTTTTAATTTATTCTTTTATTCTTTTTCTCAAATTATCTGTTTTAAAGGTATTTTCGACATAAATCACCTAATCCAATGTAATTATTGTAATTTTCATTATTGTAATTTATATTCATTGTATTTCTTTTATTGCTTGAATGTTTTCACATGTAATTGAGCATTAAATCCAACTTCGACCAATTATATGCTAATTAATTGTTCACCGACTTAGTTAAATTCTCACATGCTAGGATTAAAACAATGGATGTTGCATTGCATGCATATAGCCGACGATATATTAAGTACGAATAACTTCCCTAATCATTAGTAGAGGCCGCTATCGAGGCGGGCGGGATTAGGTGTTCGATCAAAAGAGCTTCCTAATACGTACCCTCACCCCTTACTCCAGATCTCCGTGAGCACCCGTGTTCATTGGCATCCACGAGAGTCATTCTAGACATAGAATGCTAAGGGTAACGATTGCTTAGTGTTCATGTCACTACTTTGTGTCTTGACATGACACGAGGTACTCGAACGGTTCCAATTTCCCATAAAAATTGGTGGCGACTCCATACAAAATGCAAACGCTTGTTTTCGCTTTCTCACCAAGCGCCCCCGTGGGCGGCCCGCTGTCCACAGCATCTCGATCTACTCCTTACATCTAAATCACGATTGCTATGACTAGAAACAAGCAATTCAATAGTGTTTCTGATTACTATCACAATACTATACTAGCATGGCTTCGGGATCACATAACCGCATATCACTAGACATAATAGCACTATCAACACGCCATTCACATCCATCCAGATAAATATCATCAATTCGCAATTATTTTCACGCTCACGATTACCACAATCCAACACTTCATTGATTATCAATCTGAACACGAAAATTTATTTCTCATCTCCACAACATCATATGATCACGTCATCATTCATACAAAATACTTACCGTAACGTTGTCCTGCAGAATGGTTAGAATATATGGGTCTCAAGGTATACATCAACTCGATTATATCCAAGGTTTTCCTTCTAACTACCCCATTCACTCAATTTTCTCTCGGGTTACCTGGTTCAAAACTGAGAGGGCAAAAGAGCACGTATTAAGGGCGCCTTCTTAACCGCAATGTGTGCTCCTAACAGTTTATTCCCAGGGGTTCATTTTATTTAGACACATCCTACGTTCATTGGGTTCATTGGTTTAGGCACTCGAGGATCGTTCGCTCGATACCACTTTGTAACACCCCGATTTATGAAGGAGCCTTTAGCAAGACATTCCCTAATAAACCGGACTGTTACCATCTCGGTTTTCCGAGGTAGTGAATAACAAATTAAACTCCAAGGCAAAATATATAATTACTTTAACTTAATTATTACAAAACCTCTTTTACATCAAATTACAAGGAACTAACATAAATGAAAGTGAAAGTCTTCTAAATGATGATCTAGCTACTAAGTCTTCTGATCCAGTGTCTCACGCCCATCAAGCTCCCAGCCTATCTCATAAACCTGTCAAGCCCGCTCCCCAATATTTGGATCGTCACAGGTGTTCACGAATACACAGGGTCAACCACGAGGTTGAGTAGGGAATACAATGAAACAACAAAATATGATATGCATGCTCCTCCGTCACCTCCATCTCCATCTCAACTCATATCTCATAACCCGGAACACCCAGCCATACCGATCCCCGGTAGACTATATATCGACCGTAGCCGATCGCCCACTCGCTTGTTGAGGACACCAGGGCAAGTCCTGTGAGAACCCGCCTGGGCCTTATCACAACATCATCTTCACCACACCACATCACCACAACATCCTCCATCTCCAATGCATATGAATGCTCAAAAGAAATTAATGCAATACAATATATATATCTTTGAACTGATCAATCATAAAATCATGCCGGTTACCAAATGTTGTGATAACATACTCAATACGATCAATTCAGTCAATCACCTTCCAGTATATGAACCATAACGTAAATCAACAGCCACGAAGCAAGTCAACGTTCACAGTTTGGTCATACGAAACACAAACAAGTCAACACAATTCAACATCAACGATAATAAGTCAAGTGTATTTCCCTACCTTTTCGCAATCCAAGCACACACAAGCAATCACTTATGATCCTTCACTTATCCATCACCTACATAACATAATTATGTATAATTACCATCTACTCAGTCAATTAATCATGCACATAACCTAGACTCATCATAACTTAATAGGAATATCAATTTAAAGAACAAACACGACTTTTCCTGATTTTCCTGCTCATGGCAGACTCGGTATAAAATGAATAACTAATTCCAGAAAAATCGAATTGATGCAAGGCCAATTGAATTGGAACCCCATGAGTCTTAGCTACAATTTATATCTAACGTGTTTTTCTCAAATTCCAAACTTATCAAGGGTTTTCAGACTGATTTCCAAAAACTGACAGAAACCATCGCATAAAAAGTATTGATTCATAAAACGAGTTTGACAAATGATTATTAAGTAAAACCAACGCCTAACTCATATAAACTCTTTAAATTAATTATATGAAAAAGACCCAGTACCAATTCAATATCTAAATTATGTTTTAGAAGTAATCTTTCAGCCTCTACTGATCTGCGGACTTTTTAGATAGACGTTCACAAATAATTTCTTCAGGAAAAACTACACGGTGAAATGCTACCAATCTTCACAGGCATAAACTAGGCTTGGAATAAACATGAGTCTCTTCTTTAACTTTTTGTATCCCACGGCTTTAAGACAGGTAAAACACTCAAATAACACAGACCAACGAATCTGTAAATTGCTGTAACTATTCCATTCATTTATCTCATACAATTTATAATCAAAAACCCCCAAACCAATTCTAGGGTTACGAAAATTATCCCAATACTACTATAATTATGCTAATAATTGAATAAAGAGGTAATAGGATAGTCTACTTACGAAATAGGATGCGAATAGGCTGAGAAATCGCCTCGCAATTCCTCACGCGGCTCCCTTCACACACGGCTCCCTCTTCTCTCTTTTCTCTCTCTTCTCATGGTTAAAATGAATATGGTGATAGGGAGATTAGGGTTTGGTTAGATGGGTTATACATATAGGATAGGTGCTATTACGACGATACGGGCCTAGCCTAGTTAGATTAATTAAAACCCGAGTCACATAATTACCCGAGTCACAAATACACTACACGACCCAGCTGGTAACTCGGCCTAATATAATATCATATTAAAATACCTGGTATTACAGTCTACCCTCCTTAAAAGAAACTTCGTCCCGAAGTTTACCCTCTCTACCAACCAACGCAAACGAATTATGAAACGCATATGCAAAAGTATGTAAGGCACCCACCAAATTGAATATTAAACGCAGTATTACAATGGATCCCTTCTCATCACTCCACTCACTCACACTTGCCATTAATTTGTCCATAGAATCAACGTTTAATGTTAAACAATTACATCTCCCTTTTTACATCTCTAGAAATCAAAATTCTTTTTATCCTGTTAATTACTCAAGGAAATCACACATTACTTTCGTCTCTCGATAACACAAATTTTCAAACTCAGTCACTATCTGCAAATCCACGTCGCGACATGTCTCCATTGAGTTCACTATATACCACTCTTCTCAATTCCTTTAAAACGAGCTTTCATTACATATATTCTTACTCAACACCATTCCTAACCATCTCCCTCCATAATTCGTTATACATCTCAAGTTGCTACTATCCACATCCTCTCTTTCAATCTTTTCATTCTCACGTTCCTTAAACTTACATCATCCCTTGCCCACATTCACTTACATTTTCATTACTCAACATACAATCATGTCACTCATCTCGTCTCACACAACATGCTCTATGCCTCAATTAAGCCTTACCAATCTTCCTTTTCTTTTTCCTATACCTATCACAACACATATAAATCATGTCCTCCCCACCGAACTCATACTCTTCATAGGTGCCACTCTTTACATCATAAGATTGGGTAACTTACGCTTCAGGACCAACACATACGTAAAACAATGCATAAAGAAATAATTTAACACTTTTGTATTAAACATAATATGCAACGAAAGTCAAAAGATAAGCATATGACCCAAAACAGGGGTCACTAGATCGAGTACAGGCCACTCGATCGAGTAAGTGACTTACTCGATCGAGTAGGTGAAGATCAGAAGCACGTAAAATAAATCACCAGGGCTACTCGATCGAGTAACTGACGTACTCGATCGAGTCCCTCCGTACTCGATCGAGTACCAAGGCTACTCGATCGAGTACCTACGCATTTCTCAGCATTGCCAGTTTTCGTAAAACAGCCATAACTCACTCATTTCTTGGTCGTTTTGGGCGTGTGACCTATCGTTAGAATCGTAAAAGAACAAGCTATCACCTCCAATTAGAATCACATTAAAATCATTTATGCATCTCAAGTTATAATAGTTTAAAGACAACTTTACTGTAATCAGACGACATAACTATTCGATTTTCTCTTTCAAACAACTTAAACGACAACAAGGTAAACAAAAACAACTCAATACTCATAAAACAAGTATTCCTAATCACATGTTACTATCTCCAAAAGCCAAGCAACAACATTCAACATGCACATAGATTATCCAACTTGTCAATCATAATTTACCCACATCCTTTTATTCTATACCTTTACGTACAACAATAACGTAATATACGACATAAAATCCCCCTATTCACATGTTACTAACATAGCAAAAGTAGAAAATCCACTTCCGTCACATAAACATGTTCTCCACATGAATTTCATATTCTCATGCAATTCCTTACCTCATCTTTTCAAACCAAATCATAGATCACATTCATACCCGTATTCATACAATTTATTCATCCAATCATATGCACGCAATCATATGCATATACACAATAGTAACTAGTAGTAATTCCCATCACAATTCATGTTATCATAAAAAAAATTACCTTCATCTTTTCCACCACACATCCATTCAACTATATAACACTCATCCATCCAACACACGCAATAGAGCATTTGTAAACACATAGTGATCCCGACTCATATCCCATGGTGACCGGTTCAAAATTGTAGGGCGAGTTTGCGACTTTAGGACGTCTCCCAAGCCTTTGCATTAGCTCCTACAACTTTTACCCCGGGTTCATTTTAATTGACTCCCTCTATTCATTGGATTTATTGGTTACAGGTTTCAGGATCGTGGCTCTGATACCATTTGTAACACCTCCATACTCCAAGTGCCTTACCAGGACCACTTAAGGCATGTAAGTGCTACCATCTCGGTTACCCGAGGCATGATAATCATAAGACAATAACGAAACAACATTAAATAATATAACTTTAGTGAAAGGTTACAACTGAAACCAAATACCAAAATACGATACATGTTCTCAAAAAACCAATCTCTTACCGAGTTAATCGAAATGTCTATAAAACTAGTAAAGCTATAGCGGAAGACTTCTATCGTCAGACGGTGGCACATCCCAGCTATTCCAGTAACTCAACTCAAACCTGCTTAATTACTGCTCACCATCCCCGAATGGATCACCGCAGGTTTTTCAAAACAACAACCGGGGTCAGTACTAATCACACAACTTATATATATATCAACAATACGACAAACAGACAGCTTACACCGTCACACACACTCAATCACACCGGTCCCATCAATCTCAATCACCGATCGTCCACTTTGGACCAGCCCTGCCAGTGGGGGACCGCAGCCGTACCCACCAAATCCCCGCTCCTCAAATTGAGAGATAACCCTGTCCATTAATGTGCACATCCCCTTCCGTGGCGGGTTCCACGAAGGGCGAAACTAGGGCGTGAAGCCACTCCAGCAAGTGACTCCACTCAGCCGAGGACACGCCTCGAGAACCAGAGACAAACAATCACAATCAACAAACCGTCACAATACAATTACTATATTATTCAATCAACCACAACACATCAACAATCATCCCATTATGGGACTAATACTGAGTAGGAAATCCTACCTGGAAAGCACAACAATCAGACGGTCTCAACAGTTCTATCAAAAAGGGTACATAGATCTTACCCTTGACGCAAGGATCTCAACGGTATAACAAACGATGAAAACCGACCTTCCAAACTCTGAGATTTGCTAACAATGCGATTAAGATGATGAACGTACTTGCTTTCTCTCTTTGACAGTAAATTAGGTTTTGCAAAAGTGTTTAAGAACAATGACGGAAAATATTATATACCTTAATCGCATAATTAACCAAAACCCGAGAAATAACTCCCTGTAAACCGGCTACTCGATCGAGTAGCTAAGGTACTCGATCGAGTGCCCCCTTACTCGATCGAGTACCCACGTTACTCGATCGAGTACCCAACAGGTCAGAAACTATTTTAAAACGCAACTCACCCTTACCCGACAGAGTAAGGCCTACTCGATAGTGTACCCAGAGACTTATAAATACGGAGTATTACACTCACCTCTAGTATCCGATAGGACCAAGACTAACAACACAAGGCATAACTCTTGCCTTGAAAGATAGATACCAATATCTATAACCAAGCAAGACCTTTACTACTCATATAAGGTATCCAACTCTCGGCAGGACGGCCAACGAGAGAGGTGTCGAAAGAGTATAGTAACCAACTCTCGGTAGTGCGGCCAACGAGAGCGGTGTAAATAAAATAAGATATCCAACTCTCAGCAGGACGGCCAATGAGAGAGGTATCGAAAGAGTATGGTAACCAACTCTCTACAGTGCGGCCAACGAGAGCGGCGTAAATAAAATAAGATATCCAACTCTCGGCAGGACGGCCAACGAGAGAGGTATCGAAAGAGTATGGTAACCAACTCACGGCAGTGCGGCCAACGAGAGAGGTGACCTAAGTCCAATGAATAGAACAAACTTAGCCCAACAAGCAAGCTAGACAAGTCCAATTAAATTAACAAGACAACCCACTCAAATTAAGAAGACAAATCCACTTGAATTAACAAGACAAACCCACTCAAATTAACATGCCGGTTAAATAAAATATGATAAGCGATAATGAATAATTTACGTTATATGAAATATACGGGATAAAATGTGACCAAGTCCAAGTGACTCATTTATGAGTCCAATAAACAAACTATAAGGAGCCCAATAATTAAATCACATTAAGCCCAACAACAAGGTCAAATGAGCCCAATAAATAAAACATGTGAGAGAGCGAAATTTAACGAATTACGTCATATGAAACACGAGACGGGATTTAACAAATTCAAATAAACCAACTCACGCCAAAGCAATCATTAGGTTATCTATAACCAGTTAGCCAGCTGTCATACTTATATGCGCCCACTTCCTTATCCTGTCTCTTATGTTCGTTTGGCCTTATAACATTTTACTTCTTGGTAAATTCAATTCAAATCAGTACTCTAGAATTTCGTCTTGAATAATATTGAGTATATAACACGCAAAAACGCTAACAAGTGAGTGATAGTGACTATGGCTGCCTAATCTTCCCTCACATAATTTTTGTCTCTTGAAACATTGGTCTAAGAGTAAATGTAGTGAATACTTCTTAAATCTAGAAATTTGTGTGCATGACAAACAAATTAAGGCCAGTAGCCCACAACTACGGAGATACAACTATCATTAAGGAACATGAAACAATCTTTCAGCTATATTTGTTTAACACTAGGAATTTGAATGAATAATCATTGTCTAGCTGTAGTTCTTTCCATCTTTCTTTCCTTGAGTTTATATTGTAGCTGACCCAAAACAGGCCGAGTACAGCACCTACAAACGCCACATTTCCCGTCTCCAAAAGTCCAAAACAACATAATTTCGTGCCCAAAAACAGCACCACCACACACTCTATTCTCCTCACAAAACAGTCCCCATAAATAACCCATATATTCATCATGGAAATTGTCCCAATACTGAGCCCAACTCAGCCTGATATGACCAAACGAATCACAATCATCGTTGTTGAATACACGTAGCCAAAGTGTCAAAAACAATCAGACAAATAGCTCCGTCTGACAGAAATTCACCAAACGAAAGAAACACTACATACCTCAAACCACCATTTACCTCAATAGCCCTATTAAGCAACAAAACTAACATCAAACTTGCAATACTTGCGAAAAATCGAAAAGGGCAGCCATAGACACCTGCAAAGCAGAGACATTGCATTCGAAACAACACTGAAGCCAAAACCACTATGTAAAACGGACTATGGGAATACTCAAGCTAACATGTAGAATGACCGCTACACTCACATACTCGACCGTACATATGAAACAAGGCAAAAAGGACACAACTTTAACACACACACGAGCTAAAAACGAGTTTATAAGGCGAAATTCCGACGCTTTGTCGAGTAACCTATCACCGTTACCTCAAACGCTCCTTATTCTTCGAATAAACAGTCCCCATAGCTCGAGTCTTCCACCGGGCTTCGAAACCTTTATCAAGGAGCAAGAAAAAGAAAGGATTGAGGTAAAAATCGAAACTTTTATAAGACGGCGAAAAACGAAACCGTTACAAAAATGAGACTTTATTTCCTTGAAAGATGAAGGAGGAAGTAAGGAGGAGAATGGTATAAAAATTAGAGGAAAAGGTTGAGAAACGAAGTTGGGATCTCTGTTTTAAGGTCGGGATAAAAATGGGAATTGTTCCATTGTTGTTGTTGCTTTGCTGCGTGAAAACAAAGAAAGGGAAGTGAAGATGGGGGGTGGGGACGGTAGATGATGATGATGATGATGATGATAATAATAATAATAATAATAATAATAATAATAATAATAATAATAATAATAATAATAATAATAATAATAATAATAATAATAATAATAATAATAATAATAATAATAATAATAATAATAATAATAATAATAATAATAATAATAAAAGGGTTATGTAAATGTAGAGTGTAAGAGAGTAGGTGAGTGTGTTGATGGAATTGGGTTGGTCCGAAAAAAAGATTAGTCTCACAAGTGGAAATGTGACGGTCTACAGCTAGACGGAAAAATGTCTCGAGTCTATATTAACTTGATACGGAACTAATATTATTACTACCACTATTATTATCCGACCAAAAATACATATACATATATTCTTATATAAATTATGTCTTAAAAATAAATTTAATAATACGTATTTTTATATAAATGAGCTTTTATATATTACTTTTATAAAAATTGTGTTTGACATAAAATTTACTAAATTGAATAATTCAAAAATATAAAATAAAGTAATCAAAAAGTTTAATTAATTTTAAATGTCAAAATGGGAAATTCGCGGGTGTTACAATCTCCCCACCTTTTAAAAAGTTTCGTCCTCGAAACTTGAAAATAGAAATGAAAAGTTATATAAAAATAGAACCGGAATTTTGAAATCGGTAACCAAAACATTAAAATGTTACTTATCGTAAGAATTAAAATTCTTTCAAAAGTTTCCAATAAAAATTTTCGACGGAACCAGATCGAAAGGTAAATCATTGGTATAAATCAAAAATCAAAATACTTTCAAAAACATTAATGAAGAATTTTTAAAAGTATAAGTCTCATTCCTGGAACGGAAATGCTCTTGTCGTGCACACAAGAACGCTAACTTTCCAAGTCAAAGACAAATTTAAAACTAAATCATTCGCCGACAAGCGTAGAACAAATTATTAAACGTCTCTAATAACGAGTTCTAAAATCCGATCAATGTTAAAATTAAAAGAAAAAGGTAATCCACTCGAATTTTCTCTTGCAAAAGCCAAAATGGAGATAAAGATTTCAGTTTTAAACTCAAAAGGGAGTCAAATTCCTGAAAACATAATATCAAACTTTGACAAAGAAATCATAAATAGATCCAAGTTAACAGAAATTGGATAAAATTTAAAGAAATCTCGGGTTTAGCAATTAAAATCATGATAAATAATTTCAATCTCAAAGAACAGTTAGGGAACTAAATCAAATTTTCATTTTCGAACCTTTTAAAATAGGTAAGGTTTTGTAAAAATAATATAAATTTTTAACAATGAACCAAAAATGATAGCTTGAAACGTTTAGAAATTGTACGAAAAGGAAAGAACTTAGATATCATAAATACAAAGTAGGCTAATAGGGTTCAAATCTACCAACAAAATAGCTATGATGAACTTCCTAGGGGTAGGAATTGAAGTAAGGTCAACAAGGATGTCAAAGATAGAATTTTATAGGTTACCAGCATCCAATTTAAAGGAGGAGCATGATGAAGTGAGAAAGAGAGGTATGAACGGTAACACTTATGGTCAAAGAAAAAGGGAAGTTAGACAACAAGGAAACGTCAGGTACACAAGCCTTAAATAACCTCATCATCCTAAACGGTTCCGAAAATTTCCTAACAACAAAACTCATAACCACATCACTCCCAAAGATTTCCTCAAAACACTTACGTTACTTCACTCTAAGCTATTCCATGAAACAAGCTAAGGTACTCCACTATAAGTGTGATTTCACCACTTCAAATCCTTAACATCTACAAACAACCTCCACGAGATCAAGGTCAAAGCTTCTAACAAAGCTATACTCATATCCAACTAGTGTCAACTAGGAGTTTCTCAAAATGGTAAAACTCTTAATCAAAAATCCAAATTCAAAAGTTCTTTTGCATATTCTATCATCCCAAAGAGATCTTGTCATACTCTTGAAACCTAAAGCCTAAACGGTGACACTCTCTGATCTACGAGACAACCATCCAAAACATCTAACTCATCTCAGCTCAGCATCTATTGATTCTAACTTTTAATTACATCCTAAAGAACTCTGGCTACTAATCCTTATCACCGCAAAAAGGATACCCAAATGAGATTTCAAAACTCACTGCAACTCTCACCTAACAAGGTTTCTATGTAACCATCGCAACACTCACAAAGTATACCGACTATGCTAAGCTCGAGCTCAACTCAAATTTCTAAGTAATAACAACAAGGCCAAGTTCTATAACCTAAGTAACATATACAACTCACACTTTACAACACTAATAATTCCATTAATCAAGCACACTCACTTCATGTCAAGCAACTAAGCATAAGAAACATCCAGGTGTGTCCTACCACACTAGTTAAGTCATTCTAACATCACAACCTCTCAAAGTTAGGGTTATAGGTCAACCACAAACAAACTCCACAAAGCCAAATTAACTAAGGTTAACATCCCACAAAAGAAAGAAAACTATCAAAAGGCGTTAAAGGAGGATTAGCAAGGAATAAAGAACAAGTTGGGAGGGTACAAGATTAACTCCCAAGGAAAAAGAAAAGAAAGTTTAGGAGAGGAAATAAGCATCAAGAAGTAAAGAATAAGGCAAGGTACACAAAGAAAGAGAAATATCTTCGAGGAAGTAGAAGCATTCTTCAAAGGTAGATCAATTTTTCAATTCCCGGCGATAGGCACCAAATCTTGATCTTCACGTAAGTAAGCCCACGGTCATTGATCCAAGGGCACAACAATTTTAAATGCCAATCAACAAACATGTTAGAACCTAACAAAGAGCAAACATACTACAAACTACCACCTCAGGCTCTTAAGTCTACCCCTCTCTCATTTATTATTTAAGGTCAAGTTCGAATTTAAATTTGGGGTACACGTGTGTGCGTCGGGAGTAACATAGGCTCTGATACCAACTGTGACACCCCGCGATAAAGAGGAAAATATAACTAATAAATTAAAGCGAAAATTTATGAAATTTTAAAACTTTCACTATTACAGAAATGGCTTTTGGCTACGGTTAAAAAAGGCTTTAGGCTACGGTCCCTCGACCGTAGTAAATCGGGGCGTTGCCTTAGATCAAGTACTTATGGCTACGGTTAGGAACCGTAGCCTAAAGTGACTTTTGGCTTCGGTTATATCTGTGAACCGTAGCCTAAAGTGACTTTTGGCTACGGTTATTAAGGTTAAACCGTAGCCATAAGTTGATAAAAGGCTACGGTCTTTTTAACAACCGTTGCCGTTTCTCAATTAAAATTCTAAAAAAAAAATTATTTCCAATAAATTTTTTCTGGTGAATGTAAACTTTTTATAAAGATAATAATTAATTACAATGTTGAACTTAAAATTGCCATTGCAAATCAACATTAATATTCAAAGTTAAACAAAATAAATAATCATATTCTACTCGGACAGCTGAAGCCCCCGATATTCTCCATGATCCAAGTAGCATCATTAGACTTGATTTTATATATCACATGTTTCCCGGCCTGCCAAATTTGCTCATGAAGACTTGATATTATGTCCATATGCAAAGCTTTCTGCTCGCCCATAAACATACCAGTGGTTAAATGCGTAAGGAAATTAAAACAACCAGTTTAAAAAAAGACGTCAAGATAATGATATATTGCAAAACTGATTGTCTAAATTTCAAAGTTTTAGAAGTGCAAGTTCTGCTAGAAGACACATTCAGAAATGCATCATATTTCCTCTCACCAAACCCCAAATCCATGCAGCTTAATGACCAGGAATCGTTAACTATCAAAGACGAGTATATGTTAATATAAATACATCTCAATTCAGCAGCACATTATGATCTTATCATCTTAAAGCTTATTCGGTAATTAAATCAAGAAGTATATTTTATACGGCGTACAAGTTTTGTACTACTAAACTACAAGTAAACATTATGGTTCACATTTTATGAAGATTAATGGAAAGAAACATTTAGACGATGAAGGCTTAAGTATACTAGAAAGGCAAGAAGCTTACTGTCATATTTCTCTTGATTGCTTCTATCAGGCTTGTCAAATTTGAACCATAGTATCGTTTCAAGGCTGTGTCAATGATTGCATCATCCCACACCTAAACATTCACAGCATAAGAAAAACAACACGACTATTTAACACACATTTTAAACACTTTTAACCCTACAGAACACTTGGTTTATCTAGAAACAGAATCTGGTGCATTATACAGCTAATGCTACCTTATGTATGATTAATGTACATTTAGGCTTGAAACCTGGCAGCATCGAACATCCCTTTGTCCCCTATCACACCAGATAGAGAATAAATAAGAGCCCTTGAAGAGCCTAAGAATTATGTCATTGACTAATGAATGTTTCAGAAAAGGAAAAATTCCATATCATAATTATATAAGATGCCAAAATTTATGGTAGTGGTAGATTCAGATGCTTGAAAACAATACTTACGGAACCATAAGAAGGTCATGCCATAGATAGAAGAAACAATTCAAATATACGTGCCGCAGTCACTTGCTACAAATGACCTATATCCCAACAAAATTTATAAACCTTATGACAGACTGAATTCGCTCTCAAAGTGCACAGAACTAATATGCATTAAAAATCAACGACTGTGATGTATAACAAACTGTACAAGCAAGCTATATTTCATCTCAGAGATAAGGCAATACTTGACCAAGCCTAAAGTATGTTAATACTGCAGATACGGAAAGCAATGTTAAATTCATTAACATGGTGTAGCAAATATTGGCCCGATTAACTCACTCACTATCAAGTGTTTATTATCGTCGTCTATTTGCTACGTCTAGCAAATGTTAGCTTGCTGATTAACTCATTCACTATCAAGTGTTTATTATCGCCATCTATTTCTAAGTCTAGCATCATAACTTGGTCCCTAATGCTCATTGACCAAGACAAGTTCAAAATGAACCTAATTCCACAATCATGAAGACCCTAACACGGCCAGTAATTCGGAGGATAATATTGACGGTACCTAGTTCTGAAGTGCGCGAGATCCATGGATATGCTGGAGGATACTCTTTCAGTAGCTCAATAACCCAATTTTGATAATTAGTTACCATCATCGGAATGGTTGGTTCTACAAGAAACTGTCACTGCAACAAGAAAGCGTTCATATTAGCAAATCTCGCAATAATCATAAGTCACGGAAAAGGACAGAATTATATAGATAATATAATCTCTTAATGGAACGTCTAATTCTACGAGATCTACTATATGAAAGTATGAAACTACTACAGAGTAGCATTGGCAAATTCATATTAAGCCAAGCTATGAAATTACAAACTTTAGCTACACGATCCCTATTCTTATTGATCCTTGATAGAATCAGAGTAACTTAATAACTTATGAATGCTTCTCAACCCAAAACCACTTTAGCTAGAATTCCAAAGCCATCACTTGCAAGTTTGTATTGAAATTGACTTAAAAAATGAATAAAATCAGCCACTTGAAAACATTTATATTTTGAAACTTGTCAATCAGTAAGACATGAAACGAATGCATCAAACAAGTATGGATACACAACATACACCCCAGAGTCTTCAAAAAGACATACATGAAATGTGAGGAAAATAACAACTGTAATAGCACTCAACTTTTAGAAAATTAAATTGTCTTATAAACTATAGAAATATTGTTCGACAAAGGGTTAAATACCCAAATCATGTACTCTGTACAAATAAGGTAATGAGAGTGATAGTTTGTTTCATAAATGAAACAAGAACAACGAGGCTGAATCTCAATTTGAAAACTTAACAGAAATAAAAAATTATTCGTCATTGAACAATATTATATACTTGTACAAAGTAGCTAATAAGAGTGTCAAAATTGAAGACACAGCCTCATATTCTATAATTTGCTAAGTTATTGTTATCTATCATCAATGGATAAGCGATTCTATTAAAAAAAGTGAGGCTAGATACAACAAAGGAGAGTATGCATCAGATGTGTGGCCAAATCGAAAAGCTAGATAAAAATTGTACCTGAAAGTCCCAAATCTGTTTGGGGTGGGACGATTATGGGAAATAATCGCAAGCAACAACAAATTAATAATTTCAATCCCACTACAAATACAAAGCCTTTCAAGCAACCTAACATAAGAGATCAGTCTATAAATGACAATCCGTTCAACATAAACCCTAAAAGGTAAAAATCAAACAAAACTAACATAATTTGATAGAAATCAGAAAAGCAATTACCTTTGCGGATCAGAAATCATAAGCAATTGGAACAATCGAGAAATATCAATTCCAATTTCCTTTGCTGCTCGAATTTCACCGTCAAACTGCAAAAAATCGCAAATAAAGTGAAAGAGATCGCAGAACCTGGCGGCACCAAAGGTTACACCACCATCGGGTTGGTCAGTTCCACTGCTTCCACATCGTTAAAACCATAGAAAACGGAATCGTGATAAGATTGTTTTAAAATACCAGAAAAATGAGAGAAATTGGGGTAAATTAGACGGAGGAAGAAGAGGAATCTGATAGTATAAATGAAGGGTTTGATTAATGGAAGAGGATGTACGAAAATGGATGTGAAGGTGATATCAAAAATGGGCATGTGAAGTTTGATTTAGAGATGTAGTGAGTGTTATGCTAATAGGCCGTATTTATTACTCCGTATGTAAGAACTATAGGCAACGGTTCACAATAACCGTAGCCTTTTCTTCATATTAGGTTTCGGTTTTTAAATGGAACCGTAGCCTTTTCCTTTGACCCAAAGTTACGGCTTCGGCTGTTTATTAACAACCGTAGCCGTTTATAAAAGGCTACGGTTAATAACAGGAACCGTAGCCTTTTCTTCTAGCCTATTCTACTTTTTCTACTAGTGTTTTTATTACTAGTTAAAGATTAATACGCGGGTGCCAAAATAAAATGAAACAAATACAACAATAGGCAAACTTAGGTTATTACAACGCAAGTCTAGAAAGCGGGGAAAAGATATCCCACGAATAAACAGATAAAGGGTTTCTAAACTAGCAAACTAAGGTCGAAGGGTTTAGTTCTCGCTAGCCCACACGTCTTCCCCACATAAGCATCTGCACCACCTGTCATTCATGTAAACATGAACGCCACAGTCAGTGGGGAATAACTCAAGGTTCTCCCAGCCACAAATTGTCGAAATGAACATAACAAAGAACTAAAACAGGTAAATCACGTAAGATACTTACAAAAGATGTGAATATCAAGTTTATATAAAAAAAGGCAATCAGATGAGATGGAACAAGATAGATCAACATTAGCATGATCACGATTAAACTATTCATGTGAGACAATTAAATAATATGAAGGACAAGAATACGGTAATGTATACCAAAGCACGCATTTCAAGGAATTACAACATAGATGTGAGATTATAATCCGAATCATGTGAAGCAGTTAAGTAAGGGATCAACCAGTGCAATTTACAAGAATAGATATTGTAGCCATTACTTAGAAAATCACTTAGCAACCAATGCACGGGACGTGGCTACTAATGTCACAGTCATACTTATGGCTTGCATCTCATCATAAGAACAGATAAGAACATCAATCCCGGCGATAATATCGCAACTAGAAGACTTGCATCTCACCTCTAGTATCCGATAGGACCAAGACTAACAACTTAAGGCATAACTCTTGCCTTGAAATATAGATACCAATATCTATAACCAAGCAAGACCTTTACTACTCATATAAGGTATCCAACTCTCATTAGGACGGCCAACGAGAGAGGTGTCGAAAGAGTATAGTAACCAACTCTCGGCAGTGCGACCAACGAGTGCGGCGTAAATAAAATAAGATATCCAACTCTCGGCAGGACGGCCAACGAGAGAGGTATCGAAAGAGTATGGTAACCAACTCTCAGCAGTGCGGCCAACGAGAGAGGTGACCTAAGTCCAATGAATAGATCAAACTTAGCCCAACAAGCAAGCTAGACAAGTCCAATTAAATTAACAAGACAACCCACTCAAATTAACAAGACAAATCCACTTGAATTAACAAGATAAACCAAATCAAATTAACATGCCGGTTAAATAAAATATGATAAGCGATAATGAATAATTTATGTTATATGAAATATACGGGATAAAATGTGACCAAGTCCAAGTGACTCATTTATGAGTCCAATAAACAAACTATAAGGAGCCCAATAATTAAATCACATTAAGCCCAACAACAACCAATAAATAAAACAAGTGAGAGAGCGATATTTAACGAATTATGTCATATGAAACACGAGACGATATTTAACTAATTCAAATAAACCAACTCACGCCAAAGCAATCGTTAGGTTATCTATAACCAGTTAGCCAGCGGTCATACTTATATGCACCCACTTCCCTATCCTGCCCCTTATGTTCCTTTGGACTTATCACATTTTTCTTCTTGGTAAATTCAATTCAAATAAGTACTCTAGAATTCCATCTTAAATAATACTGAGTATATAACACGCAAAAACGCAAACAAGTGAGTGATAGTGACTATGGCTGCCTAATCTTCCCTCACATAATTTTTGTCTCTTGGAACATTGGTCTAAGAGTAAATGTAGTGAATACTTCTTAAATCTAGAAATTTGTGTGCATGGCAAACAAATTAAGGCCACTAGCCCACAACTACGGAGATACAACTATCATTAAGGAACATGAAACAATCTTTCAACTATATTTGTCTAACACTAGGAATTTGAATGAATAATCACTGTCTAGCTGTCGTTCTTTCCATCTTTCTTTCCTTGAGTTTATATTGTAGCTGACCCAAAACAGGCCGAGTACAGCACCTACAAACGCCACATTTTCAATCTCCAAAAGTCCAAAACAACATAATTTCGTGCCCAAAAACAGCACCACCACACGCTCTATTCTCCTCACAAAACAGTCCCCATAAATAACCCATATATTCATCATGGAAATTGTCCCAATACTGATCCCAACTCTGCCTGATATGACCAAACGAATCACAATACTGTTGTTGAATACACAGCCGCCAAAGTGTCAAAAACAATCAGACAAATAGCTCCGTCTGACAGAAATTCACCAAACGAAAGAAACACTACATACGTCAAACCACCATTTACCTCAATAGCCCTATTAAGCAACAAAACTAACATCAAACCTGCAATACTTGCGAAAAATCGAAAAGGGCAGCCATAGACACCTGCAAAGCAGAGACATTGCATTTGAAACAACACCGAAGCCAAAACCACTATGTAAAACGGGCTATGGGAATACTCAAGCTAACATGTAGAATGACCGCTACACTCACATACTCGACCGTACAAATGAAACAAGGCAAAAAGAACACATCTTTAACGCACACACGAGCTAAAAGCGAGTTTATAAGGCGAAATTCCGACGCTTTGTCGAGTAACCTATCATCGTTACCTCAAACGCTCCTTATTCTTCGAGTAAACAGTCCCCAAAGCTTGAGTCTTCCACCGGGTCTTCGAAACCTTTATCAAGGAGCAAGAAAAAGAAAGGATTGAGTCAAAAATCGAAACTTTTATAAGACGGCAAAAAACTAAACCGTCACAAAAATGAGACTTTGTTACCTTGAAAGATGAAGGAGGAAGTAAGGAGGAGAATGGTACAAAAATTAGAGGAAAAGGTTGAGAAACAAAGTCGGGATCTCGGTTTTAAGGTTGGGATAAAAATGGGGATTGTTCCATTGTTGTTGTTGCTTTGCTGCGTGAAAACAAAGAAAGGGAAGTGAAGATGGGGAGGTGGGGACGGTAGATAATAATAATAATAATAATAATAATAATAATAATAATAATAATAATAATAATAATAATAATAATAATAATAATAATAATAATAATAATAATAATAATAATAATAATAATAATAATAATAATAATAATAATAATAATAATAATAATAATAATAATAATAATAATAATAATAATAATAATAATAATAATAATAATAATAATAATAATAATAATAGTAATAATAATAATAATAATAATAATAATAATAATACTTTTTTGCAAAATAATAATAATAATAATAATAATAATAATAATAATAATAATAATAATAATAATAATAATAATAATAATAATAATAATAATAATAATAATAATAATAATAATAATAATAATAATAATAATAATAATAATAATAATAGAGGGAGAGGGAGAGCGTCTGGCGACTGGTGATCGTGCGTTGGAAACGTAACCCTAGCGTGCTGCTGCCACTACAACCGCCTACTGCCACCGCCATCAGTCCCTTCACCCTGTCGGTGATTGATCGTCGGTGCTGGGCTGTTGTTTTGTGGTGTTTTTCGCGTTCTTGGGCATTGTTTCTCCTGCGATCTTCAGTTAGGGCATTGGGTTTCTCCGTCGTGTTGCCGCCGTTTGCTACCAACATCTACCCTACGTCGACCATTAGACCTCACGTCGCCGGTCAGGGGACGGTTTTGTTGGTGGTACCGGCGTCGGTCTGCTGTTTGGGAGGGTATTAGTTCGTCGGCAGTGTCATCATTTTCAGGGATCTTTGTCGCCAATCTGGGATCAGTACACCTGCGCCACCACTGCTGGGCCACCAGGCCTCACGTCGCCGGTCCTTGACGTGGTGGCCGACGACTGCCCGTGCTATTTCTTTCCTTACACCGGTGAGTTTGCTGCTGTTTTATTTTAACCGTGGGTTTTTTTTATTGCGTTTTTCTTTTCTTCTGCCCGTGTTGCTGGTTGTTGCTGCTCCCTAGTCCTCCGTCGTACGGCCACCTCTGCCACTGCTGTTGGGTTGTTGTGTGGGTGTTACGGGCTAAGGTTGTTGTGGGGTGTGGGTTACTTCTCGGTTGCTTTTGTGGCCGTTTTGGTTGTTACGTTGATTATTGATCTCCACCGGAGTGGGTGGTGCGTTGGTGGTCATCTGGGCTGCCCTTTTGGTTTCTAGTAGCGGGTACATTTTGAGCTCTTAGCTGCTTGTGCGTGGTGGTTTACGCTCAGGTGGTGTTTGTTGGTGGCTCTATAGGTTTCTGTGCCGGTTAGTGGTGTGTTCCTTCATGCCAGAGCTTGTACGGTACCATTGTTCTTTTTCGAATCTTCATGGGTGTCGGGATGGTTTCGGTAAGGGCCTTACAAAGGCAGCTTGGCAGAAACATTTACAGGTCCGACATTGTCATGATGGTGTGTTGGACCTTACGCGTCAGACTCTTACTAATAGTTTGACTGTTTATTCCAATGCTAAGAGTACTTTGAGACGGATGGGGCTCTGGTTGTGTGGGGTGTGTTTTATGACCCGTACTGTTAGAGCAAGATGTCGGCATAGTCGGGGTGATTTTGTGATGCATCCGGAGTGTGTTGATGGCCTTTACACCTTCCATATTCATGGTATTCCGAGACCTTTGGCTCCTTCTACTTTGATTTCTTCTGATGATAGTGTAGAGCTCGTTCAGTGGTCTATATCTTCGCTGGATCGTTTGTTGTCTTTAGGCCTTCGCACCGTGAAATCTATTCCTCCTAAGTGCCGTCTTGGGTTTGCTCGGGCTTTGAAAGGGGCCTTAGATGCGGTGTTTGATGCCCCTAGTGATCTCTCCCGCTGGGTACGTTTGCTTGTTCCACCACTTTGCTTGCTCAGGACTTTCGCTCCTCGGAGTAATCATGAGTGTCGGACTGCTATTCGGCGTCAGCATCAGGAGGAGAGTATTGCCAGGGCTATCCTTGCTTGGCGGGCACCTGGGGGGGGGGGTTGCGGTTATTCTGGGAGTGTTTTGATGAGGGTCCTTCTTCCTTTCTGTGGATGAGGATCTGGATTTGAGTGAGCTTAATCTCCGCCAATGTCGGCGGAAGATTTCTGATGGCCATTATACTGCTGCTATACGGGTGATTTCTTCCTCTGGGGTCACCCCCTACTCCGATGCCACTCTCGTGGCCCTGCGTGAGAAACATCTTGTCGCCCCGCCTCCTTCATTGCCTCCTCTGTCTGGGGATCATCATCCTCTGGTTGCCTCTTCGGTGGTGGTCTTGGATATGATTCGGAGCTTCCCTCGTTGTACTTCCTGTGGGAGGGATGGTTTTCGTGCCCAGCACCTTATGGATTGTTTGGGTGGCGCTGTTGTGGCTATCTCCGATGATTTGATCACCTCTATTACTAGGGTGGTTAATCATTTTCTTGAGGGCCGGTGTCCTCTTCCTCTGGGTGAGTACATTGCCAGCGCCCCTCTCACACCACTCGTTAAACCGGGTGGTGGAGTTCATCCTATTGCTGTTGGTACGGTCTGGAGACGGCTTGTCTCTAAGGTTGGTGCTTCTATGGTTGGTCCGTCTTTATCTTCTTATTTTGATGGGCTTCAGTTCGGGGTGGGTATTTCCGGTGGAGGAGAGGCTATCTTGCATGCCTTGAACCAGCTCGTTGAGGCTCGGGGGGCTCGGGTGGGGCTTTCTATCTTTCTTTGGTTGATTTGCAGAATGCGTTCAACCTTGTTGACCGTTCGACCATGCTTTAGGAGGTCCGCCGTCGTTGCCCGGCTCTCTCCCGTTGGGTGGAGTTTTGTTATTCCAGTCCGGCCCGCCTTTTTGTATGGGGAGCACTGCTTGTGGTCTTGTCAGGGTGTTCAGCAGGGTGATCCGTTGGGGCCTTTGCTTTTCGCGTTGGTTTTGCATCCCTTGGTTTGCAAGATCCGGGACACTTTTGACCTCACTTTGCAGGCATGGTACTTAGATGATGGCACCATCGTGGGTGATACTTTGGAGGTGGGGAAGGTTTTGGACTTGATTAGGTTGGATGGCCCCCGTTTTGGATTACATCTTAATGTCTCCAAGACGGAGGTCTTTTGGCCTGTTGAGGATCCACGGAGTCGGCTTCCTGGGGTTTTCCCCCACTTCTATTTCTCGGCCTTTGCGCGGTGTTACAGTTTTGGGAGGATATGTCAGTACTTGTCCTGGTTTTAGCAGTGACATTGTGGCGACGAGAGTAACTAAGACCATTGAGCTAATGGACTTGGTTGCGAGGATTGAGGACCCGCAATGTGAGTTGCTTCTTCTTCGAGCTTGTACTGGTATTTCTAAGCTCTACTTCTTCCTTCGTACTTGCTCCCCTAGTGTTTTTGGGTCTGTCCATCTTCCTTTTGATGCCGCTATTCGTTCTAGCTTGGAACGTATTGTCACCGCGTCAGGGTCGGGTTTTGGGGATTGGTAGTGGCGCCTTGCTATTTTCCCTTTTCATCTTGGTGGTCTTGGTGTCTATGCGGCGGGAGATGTTTGATTTTATGCTTTTATTGCGTCCCGCTTGCAATCTGCTGGTTTGCAGGCTAAGCTCCTCGGCCCTTCTGGTATTGTAGTTGCTGGCCCTGCTTTTGATGATGCCGCGCAGGTGTTTACTACGACTACAGGTTCTGGTATATTAGGTCACCCTAGTGAAATTGCTGCCCCCCAAACATATGAAGAGATTGGCAGACATTTATTTCACGACGGTTGCTGCAGCCTCAGAGTCTGTTTTCTCTTTGACACCACGCCAGCTTGCTTTATGGCAGTCTCAGCAGGGTTCTCACTCCTACGATTGGTTACGTGCGGTTCCTATCTCGGGGTTGGGGCAGACTATGAACGGGAGGACTTACCGTAGTGTCTTTGGGGTATCGTCGGGTGTTCCGTTATTCACGGTATCTAGGCCCCTGTTCGCTTGCTCTCGGGTTTTTCTTTGGGGATGTTTTTGGGGACCACGTTGTTTCTTGTCTTTGATCTTGTAGGCGTTAAACATAGGCATAACCTTGTCCAGGACACTCTTTTCGACATCTGCAATAGATCTGGTATTACTGCGGGGAAGGAGGTTGATATCGGTTTGGTTGATGGGCATGGTGGCTCTCTTCGTCCTGCGGATTTATTGCTTTATTCTTGGGACAGGGGGCGTGATGTGTGTGTCGACCTGACAGGTTCTTCACCTTTGACTCGGGACCGGGTTGGCGATTTTGTCCGGGCGGGTTGTCGGCCCGATCTTTGCTCAGCGAAAGTGTGCTAAGTATGGGGATTTGTGCGCGGTAGCGGGTTATGGTTTCCTACCTTTCTCTTTCTCTTCTCTTGAGGAGTTGGGTTCGGATGCTGTTGCCTTGCTCAAACGGATCCAGAAATTCTCGGTATCTCAGGATGCGGGGGCTCGGGTGGCCGCTTACATTTTTACTAGACTTAGCTTTGCTATTGCTAAGGGTGTGGGAGCCCAGATTGTCTCTCGGCTCCCCACCAATTTCATGTAAACTTTTATTTTTATTTTAATGAAAATATAAATAATAATAATAATAATAATAATAATAATAATAATAATAATAATAATAATAATAATAATAATAATAATAATAACAATAATAATAATAATAATAATAATACTCCCTCTATTCAACTCCACAAGGCCATTATGCTTTATCACGTTTGCCAACGCGGCTTTTACTCGGCAAATATTTTTAGTTACGTATTTGTAAAAATTATAAAAGTTAGATATTTTTAATGTACTCTTAAAGACGAATCATATAAGATCTCACATGAATATATTTTCACTTATGTATCGAGAGAAAATTGACGTTGAATGTCCGCTTGTGAATAGTGTGCTAAAGAGATAATGACCTTGTGGGGTTGAATGGAGGTAGTAAAAGGGTTATGTAAATGTAGAGTGTAAGAAAGTAGGTGAGTGTGTTGTCGGAATTAGGTTGGTCCGAAAAAAAGATTAGTCTCACAAGTGGAAATGTGACGGTCTACAGCTAGACGGAAAAATGTCTCGAGTCTATATTAACTTGAGACGGAACTAATATTATTACTGTCACTATTATTATCCGACCAAAAATACGTATACATATATTCTTATATAAATTATGTCTTAAAAATAAATTTAATAATACGTATTTTTATATAAATGAGCTTTTATATATTACTTTTATAAAAATTGTGTTTGACATAAAATTAATCAAATTGAATAATTCAAAAATATAAAATAAAGTAATCAAACGGTTTAATAAATTTTAAATGTCAAAATGGAAAATTCGCGGGTGTTACATCAAACACTCCATACCCAATGGCGTGTCTATTTTTAGTACGAAGTGAAAATGGACAGCTTTGTAAAAAAAAATGATACTGCATAGACACGCCATACGTATTTGCGACACCCCGCGATAAAGCGGAAAATATAACTACTAAATTAAAGCGGAAAATTTGTGATATTTTAAAACTTTTAAAATTACTAGTTAAAGAATAGCACGCGGGTGCCACTAAAGAAATGAAACAAATACAACAATAGACAAATTTAGGTTATTGCAACCCAAGTCTAGAAAACGGGGAAAAGATATCCCACGAATAAACATATAAGGGGTTTCTAAACTAGCAACCAAGGTCCAAGTGTTTAGTTCTCGCTAGCCCACACGTCTTCCCCACGTAAGGATCTTCACCACCTGTCATTCATGTAAACATGAACGCCACAGTCAGTGGGGAGTAACTCAAGGTTCTCCCAGCCACAAAATGTCGAAACGAACATAACAAAGAACTAAAACAGGTAAGTCATGTAAGATACTTACAAAAGATATGAATATCAAGTTTATATTTAAACATGGCAATTAAATGAGATGGAACAAGATAGATCAAAATTAGCATAATAAAGATTCAACTAATCATGTGAGACAATTAAATAATATGAAAGACAAGAATACAGTCATTTATACAGGGGCACATATTTCAAGGAAATACAATATAGATATGAGATTAGAATCCGAATCATGTGAAGCAGTTAAGTAAGGGATCAACCAATGCAATTTACAAGAATAGAAACTGTAGCCATTACTTGGAAAACCACTTATCAAGCATTGCACGGGACGTGGCTACTAATGTCACATTCATACTTATGGCTTGCATCTCACCATAAGAACGGATGGGATCATCAATCCCGACGATCATATCGCAACAGAGGGCTTATAGCTCACCCCTAGTATCTGATAGGACCAAGACAAATATAAGGCATAACTCTTGTCTTGAAAGACAAATACCAATATCTATAACCAAGCAAGACCTTTACTACTCATATATCAATATATAATTCCCCTGGTAGGACGACAATGGTACTCCCAAGACTCAGTCCTAGTCTAAGTCTGGCCAGACTCTCGGGACAGTACAGTTCCCAATTCGACATGCGGCAGAACAGTCCGCATCCAAGACTCGAAGACAGATCGGAAATCGAGAACCCACAGTCGGCAGGACCGTCCGAATGAGGCGGAAGATATGAGTTAAACCCACAATCGGCAGGACAGTCCGGAAGAGGCGTAAAGATAAGTCAAGCAATACGGTATAGCATAAAGGCATTATCAAACGAATACGATTCAACCAAGCGATACGAATCACCTTGGAAATAGACTACTACATGTAATGAACCGATGATAATCCAAGTGAGACATTTCATGCCAAAACATAATCATGAATATGAATAAGTAACCCATTTCTTCAATATTTGTCACTTGAATAAAAATGTAAACAAACAGAGATGAATCATTTATAATAAGCAAAACAAGCATCCAATTATAAATGACTCAATTGTAAGATAAACCATTTATTACTTATTAAACATAAATAATTGAATTAGACTCATCTTAAAATGAAAACATGTCATTTCCTATATAAATGATATAATTAAATAATGAATCCCACGGTTATAATTCATGTGAGGAAAATATATAAATGAACGATATTAACAGATTACGTTATATGAAACACGAGACGGAATTTAAATATTTCCAACAACTCAAAATTGGCCCTAAAAGTACCATAATGATTAATAAGTGGCCCAAAAACATGTAAACGAGTCCAATCAAATAAACGAGATAAGCCCAACTAAATAAACAAGACAAGCCCAATTGAATAAACAAGTCCAATTAAACTAATGCATCTGCCCCAAATACTTACCTTAACTCATCCATATCCCTCCAATCTATGAACTTGAACCACATAAACTGACAAAATAAACAACAAGAAATTCAACAATCTATTTCCATCCCATGGAACAAGTGCATATTCCATTGATTCACCTCAAATCGTATGTCACCCCCTAATCCATCTAACAATTTCATACCTTTCCCGGATTTCATACATTCACTCGTTATAATTCCTCACATAAACCGTTTGAAACAGCCCGATAACTGCGTCTATCCGACCCAAAATCAGCACAAAACTACACCATAACTAGTACCAAAACCGTGTCACACAAGCCATCGAGACCACCTGAAAAAGGGCACCAAAACAGACCCAACCAGGCCGTGTGTAGCCTCGACACAGCCACTACTTGACTACCTACAACCACCATCCACACCCGTCCCAAAACATACCAGAATAGACCCGCAAAACATTCCCAAAATAGTGTTATACGGACCACCTGCACAAAACAACTCAAGCAGTCCTAAATAGAGCTCGAGTAGACAGAGCTCACGCAGACATAGTTCTTAAACAGACAGAGTTCAAAACAATCCACCATTTCGACCCACAACAACCATGAAAATTGACCACAAGCATTAAAACTCGATTTCATCCATGAGAAACACAGAAAAGACTCAAACTTTGCAATGAACAAGGAAAGGTCGAGTAAGAAGGGCGAAAATATCGACTCATTGTCGAGTAACCTATCACCGTTACCTTTAACTCTCGAATTTCAGAGCAAAAACGTCCAAAACACGAGCCTATCTTCAGTCTTCAACTAAAAAGGAGGAAAAACGAGTTGTTTGAGTCATAAAACCGAGTTTGTCATAAGATGCCATTTTCGAAACCTCAACAAAATCAAAACTTTCTTACCTTAAAGGAATGAGGACGGAACGAGGAAGCTAATGGTACAAAAATAATGGAGTTTGGTTGAGAAATAAGGGAGGGATCCGGGTTTGATGGTTGAATAAAAATGGGGGTGTACTGTCTGTGTTTTGTTGTTGTTGCTGTGTTTTCGAAAAAGAAAGAAGAAGGGATAGATGCAGGGGGTGGGGTAACACGTGATTCAACAACAACAAGGTATTAATATTAATAATAATAACATATATAATAATATATAATAATAATAATAAAAGAATTATATAAAATATATAATAATATATAAAGTAGATATTTAGAGGTGGGGTGTAAGAGTGTAGGTGAGTGTGTTGTCGATATATGATAGGTCGAGAAAAGATTAGTCTCACAAGTGGAAATGTGACGGTCTATAGCTAGACGGAAGTTGAGACGGGAACTATTATTATTGTCACTATTATTACTGTCCGATTAAAAATATGTATACATCTATTCTTATATAAATTATGCCTCAAGAATATAATTTAATAATACGTATTTTTTTTTATATAAATGAGCTTTTATACATTGCTTTTATGAAAATCGTGTTTGACATAAAATTAATTAAATTTAATAATTCAAAAATATAAAATAAAGTAATCAAACGGTTTAATAAATTTTAAATGTCAAAATGTGAAATTTGCGGGTGTAACAATCACCCCACCTTTTAAAAAGCTTCGCGCTCGAAACTTGAAAGTAGAAATGAAGGACTATATAAAACAAAACTGGAATTGGAATCGGTAACCAAAACATTTAAAAGGTTACTTATCGTAAGAATTAAAATTCTTTCAAAAATTTCAAATAAAATTTTTTGACAGTACCAGATTCTCATCAAAGGAATGGAAGTGTTCTTGTTACGTATTCAAGAACATCACATTCCAAATCAAAGATAAGGTCAAAAAGCAAATCATTTGTATAAATCAAAAATCAAAATACTTTCAAAAACATTAATGAAGAGTTTTCAAAAGTATAAGTCTCATTAATGGAACGAAATTGCTCTTGTCGTGCACACAAGAACGCTAACTTTCCAAGTCAAAGACAAATTTAAAACAAAAATCTCTCGCCGACAAGTGTAGAACAAGTTATTAAACGTCTCTAATAACGAGTTCTAACATCCGATCAACGTCAAAATCAAAAGAAAAAAATAATCCACTCAAATTTTCTTCTGCAAAAGCCAAAAATAGAAATGAAGGTTTCACCTTTAAACTCAAAAGGGAGTTAAATTCCTGAAAATATAATATTAAACTTTGACAAAGGAATCATAAATAGATCAAAGTTAATAGAAATTGGATAAAATTTAAAGAAATCTCGGGCTTAGCAATTAAAATCATGATAAATGAGTTTATACTCAAAGAACAAATAGGGAACTAAATCAAATTTTCATTTTCGAACCTTTTAAAATAGGTAAAGTATTGTAAAAGCAACATAAACTTTTAACAGCGAATCAAAAAGATAGCTTGAAATGTTTAGCAATTGTACGAAGAGAAAAGAACGTAGATATCATAAAAAGAAAGTATGCTAAGAGGATCCAAACTTAACTAACAAAAGAGCTATGATGAACTTCCTAGGGGTAAGGTTCGAAATAAGGTCAACAAGGAGGTCAAAGATAGAGTTTCACAAGTTACGAGTGTCAAACTTAACGGAGAAGCATGATGAAGCGAGGAAGAGAGGTATGAACGGTAACGCTTATGGTCAAAGAAGAAAGGAGATTAGACAACAAGGAAACGCTAAGTACTCAAATCTCAAACAACAACATCATCCTAAACGGTTCCGAAAACTTCCTAACAACAAAACGTATAACCATAACACTCTCAAGGATTTTCTCAAAACACTTATGTTACTTCATCTTAATTCATCCCATGCAACAAGGTACTTCACAATAAGTGTGTTTTCACCGCTCTAAATCCTCACACATCTACTAACCACCTCCACGAGGTCAAGGTCAAAGCTCCTAACAACGCTATACCTAAAAGTAAAACCCCATAGTCACCATCTTCCTAGATAATACCAAGGTATCTATCAGGCTGGCGACTAACCCTTTCTGACCTCCTAGGTTCAACAGGAACAATAACCGATTCTGACGTACTTGTTAGTCATTTAGACTAAATAATAGTCATCTTATGATATCAAAATTACGTACTAATTTTGTTTAGTCTAAATCTACATGCATGCATAAAAAGAGATGGTATAAAACCATCTTAAGACAAGAATTCTTTACATTGTTATAAGGCAAAAATTGGGCACAACTCAAGGACTCCTTCCTAGATGTTGTTCTTGAGCTAATCCAACAAGGATGATCCTCCAACACCTTAATTACCAATGGTCTTTTATGGAGGAGAAGCAACCGAAATTTTATAGCCTCAAAGACCAAGTTTTTCTTCAAATTTTTCCTCTTATGAAATGGGTGAATAGTTGGGTATTTATAGCCATGCAAATGTAAACAATTCACATACAAAAGATAGTGGAAAATGCCTACCTTTTCCACTCACAATGAGTGTATTAGTAGTGTATAAAAAATTTGTCCAAATGGTCCCCTCCGGGTCCATTTCGATTTTCGACATTTGCCCCACAAATGCTTATAAGTCTTATATTTAATTATCTGACATAATTAAATATTAATTTGATTATTTAACAATTAAACAATACAAATTAACAACCAATGACTACTTAACTATTAAGTAATCATAAGACTATTTTATCAACATACAATGTGTCAATATTACCCATTTAGCTAATTTTACAACCTCTTGTAAAATTTAATAGCTAATTAATTCCACCTCAAAACATATACACATATCGTATAAAATTAATTAATTAACAATTAATTAATAAATTCTAATTATTTATTATTTAAATATCACATAATTAAATAATAAATCTATTTGTCCCGAGTTCGTAACCCGTCATCAAATAATACATTTACGTGACTAATTAAAAGTCAAATACTATAAGGAATTAATTATCTCGTATCTCATACAAACAATTAATTTATTCTACTTGGGCGTCATCCTATAGGTGTGACCTAAAGGGATCAGCTGATCACCGCCGTCACACGACAGTAATGTCAAACTCTAGTCAGCCAATCATTACCGATTAACGATGACCAGCTGACAAATAAATAAATAAATCCCTGATATTCCTTTTACGAGATTTATTATGTAAACGCACTTATTGTGGAGGACACTACTCCAACAATCTCCCACTTGTCCGACACAAGTGTGCGTTACCAATTTTCTTGTCCAATAATATCTCCCACTCAATGCAAGATGTCTTTCAGGTCGTTCTTGCACGTGATCATATCATAAAGTGGTTTCCTCGATCAGGAGAATGACTGTCTGACCGGATAATCTACTATAGATCGCATCCGAGCGTGGCCACGCATTCACAGTCATCTCTCCTCGAGTGGCCTTGAGATAAAATATGACTTAAAAGGACAATCCCGTTGACCTATTTTCTTCATTCGATCTGAGATCACAATGACCCAAAGTAAATGCTCATCGGCCTCCTTTTACGGTGCGACCTAGAACAAAAACCAAAGCCACCGGAAAACCGTACCAACTCAGACAAATAGTCACCAGTCTAAAGAATTGACTCGAAGGAATAAATAGAAATCCTCGCCACGACCTAGCAACAAAAGGACTCTATAAACGATCACTGTCCGACAAATTGTCTCACAATCTGCCTATGTAATCGACCAGCCATCACTATGACCATATGACAGTCGAACTTGTCATCTATCACCTTACAATCTAGTCACTCTGAGACGTCACCTCATTAAGTAACTAGGGACAAAATACAATGTTAATCCAGTTCACTTAATAGGGTTCGACATTATCTTTACAACCTATTTGGAGAAAACAAAGTATATAAATTCAGACATAAAACTGAATATAACATTAAATGCAACTTATCATATATGAAATCACAAATACAATGTTTTTGATTATTACATATCATATAATTTACAACAGTTCTGGCATTCGTCTCAACCCCATCGAAACTACATGACTATCATGTTTAGCTTGAGACAATGGTTTGGTTAAAGGATCAGTGATGTTGTCAGCTGTCCCAACCTTACAAACTGTAATTTCTTTCCTTTCGATTAAATCTCTAATTACATGAAATTTCCTAAGTACATGTCTAGATTTGTTACTAGACTTGGGCTCTTTTGCTTGAAAAATTGCCCCACTGATATCACAATACAAAGTGATAGGATCCTCGGCAGTAGGAACTACCTTCAGTCCCTCTAAAAATTGCCTAATCCAAACAGCTTCCTTTGCAGCTTCAGAGGCCGCAATGTACTCACTTCCGTTGTAGAATCAGCAGCCACAGACTCCTTGAAACTTCTCCAGCAAACCGCCCCTCCGTTCAACAAAAAGATAAAACCAGCCTGGGATTTCAAATCATCCCTATCGGTTTGGAAACTGGCATCCGTATAATCTCTTATACGTAATTCAGATTCTCCTCCAAACACTAAGAATGAATCTTTAGTCCTTCTCAAGTACCTTAGAATATTCTTGACGGCTATCCAGTGATTCTCACCTGGAGTTTTCTGAAAACGAATCGTCATACTCAAAGCATACGAGACGTCAGGACGAGAACACATCATAGCATACATGATCGATCCAACAGCGGAAGCATAGGGGATCGATTTCATGCGTTCAATATCCTTAGGCTCAGTAGGACACTGTGACTTACTCAAAGTGATCCCACTGCCCATAGGTAGAAAACCTCTCTTGGAGTTTTTGATATTGAATCGGTCAAGAATCTTATCGATATAGGCTTCTTGACACAATGCTAATATCCTTTTGGATCTATCCCTATAGATCCGGATACCCAAGATGCGCTGAGCTTCTCCCAAATCTTTCATTTGGAAGTGATTTCCTAACCACTTCTTGACAGAAGCAAGCATATCTACGTCATTCCCAATGAGTAATATGTCGTCCACATAAAGAAGTAAGAAAACAACTTTACTCCCACTAAACTTCATGTATAAACATGGTTCCTCAACACTTCGAGAAAAACCATTCTGTTTAATAACATGATCAAAACGATGATTCCTACTCCTTGACGCTTGTTTAAGACCATAAATGGATCTCTTAAGTTTGCATAATTTGTTAGGATTTTTAGGATCCATAAAACCCTCAGGTTGTGTCATGAACACTTCCTCTTCCAGAAACCCGTTCAAGAAAGCGGTTTTGACATCCATTTGCCATATCTCATAATCATGAAATGCAGCAATCGCTAACATTATCCGAAGAGATCTAAGCATAGCAACTGGTGCAAAAGTTTCATCATAGTGTAAACCATGAACCTGAGTGAAACCTTTTGCAACCAATCTAGCTTTGTAGACATCTTTATGTCCATCCATGCCGATTTTAATCTTGAATATCCACTTACACTGAAGAGGTCGAACATCTTTAGGTAAGTCAACCAGTTCCCATACCTGATTATCGTACATGGAATCCATTTCGGATTGCATGGCTTCGAGCCATAGCTTAGAGTCAAAACTCGTAATAGCTGCTTTATAGGTCTTTGGTTCATCACTTTCTAAAAGTAAAACCTCATAGTCACCATCTTCCTCGATAATACCAAGGTATCTATCAGGCTGGCGACTAACCCTTTCTGACCTCTTAGGTTCAATAGGAACAATAACCGATTCTGACGTAGAAGGAACATCTTCTTGCACTGTCACATCAGTTTCTGGCTCTTGAACTTCATCAAGTTCAAATTTTCTCCCACTCTGTCTTCTAGAAATAAACTCTTTTTCTAGAAAGACAGCTTCACGAGCAACAAACACTTTATTCTCGCTACTATTATAGAAGTAATATCCACAAGTTTCCTTAGGGTAGCCTACAAAAATACATTTTTCAGAACGAGGCGCAAGCTTATCGTCAGACTTGCTCTTGACATAAGCATCACAACCCCATACTTTTATATATCGCAGATTCGGGACTTTTCCTTCCCATATCTCATATGGAGTTTTGTTAGTTGCTTTAGTGGGACTTTTATTAAGTGATTGTACAACAGATAAAATGGCAAAACCCCAGAATGACTTAGGTAACTCTGTTTGACTTATCATCGATCGAACCATATCTAATAAAGTTCGATTCCTCCTTTCAGCCACACCATTTAATTGTGGTGTGCTAGGAGGAGTTAACTGAGATACAATCCCGCAGTTTTTAAGGTGATCTTTAAAGTCATTGCTTAAATATTCCCCACCACAATCTGATCGTAATGCTTTAATCTTCTTATTTAATTGGTTTTCTACTTCATTCTGAAACTCTTTGAACTTATCAAAAGCTTCACTTTTATACCTCATTAAGTAGATATACCCATATCTACTCATGTCATCGGTAAAAGTAATGAAATAGTCATAATTACCTCTAGCTAGTTGATGTTGTCATTGGACCGCATACATCGGTATGTATTAAACCCAACAACTCACTAGCTCGAGATCCCTTTCCTAGAAAAGGTGAACGAGTCATCTTGCCAAGTAGACAAGATTCGCATGTACCAAATGATTCGAAACCAAAAGGTTTAATTACACCAGTCGACACTAGTCTTTTAATGCGCTTCTCGTTGATGTGTCCTAATCGACAATGCCATAAATAAGATTGATCGGGATCACCTGTTTTGAGTCTTTTACTATCTAAATGATAAACATCGTTGCTAGTATCTAGAATATAAATTCCATTGATCGAAATAGCTTGGCTATATACAATCCCATTAAGGAAAAGAGTACAACACTTGTCTTTAATTACAAAAGAAAACCTTTCAGTGTCTAACACGGATACGGATATTATATTTCTAGATAGCGTTGGTACAAAATAACAATTATTAAGATGCAACTGCATTCCTGAAGCTAAACTAAGTACATAACTTCCTACTGAGACGGCAACTACTTTAGACCCGTTTCCCATTCGGAGATCGACATCACCCTTGTTTAGCTTTCTTATGCTTTTTAGGCCCTGCAAATGATTACACAAGTGAGAACCACAACCAGTATCTAATACCCAAGTTGTATTTGAAACATAATTTATGTCTATCATAAAAGATTCGGTTGAGAAATTACATGTCGGGTTCACAATGCCAGCTTTTATGTCATCCAGGTACTTTGTACAATTACGTCTCCAATGTCCCTTGTTATTACAATAATTACAAGTATCTTTAAGAGGATTACCCTTTATACGTTTAGGCTTGGTAGAGAAATTCGCAATTGCTTTACCTTTGCCCTCCACATGAACGGGCTTCTTACCTGCGTTCCTCTTAAACTGCTTCTTCCCCTTCACGTAAATTGCAAGCACATCTTTCCTCGTGCTCCCACTCAATCCCATGTCCTTCTCTGCTTGTACAAGTAGAGAATGGAGCTCATGTAAACTCTTTTTCATGTTCGTCATATTTTAATTTACCCTAAATTGGGTAAATCCCTTGACGTGCGAGAGAGAGTGGAGCACTCGGTCCACCACTAGTTCGTCGGGGATCTTACATCCCAACCCCTCTAAAGTTTCCACGTACTCAATCATTTTAAGTACGTGTGAACTTACAGGTTGAGTATCTTTGAGGTTAGCCTCAAAGAAACGAACTGCGGTGTCATACTGAATTATCCTCGGGGCTTGAGAAAACATAGTAGAAAGCCTCGAGAATACTTCATGTGCATCGCGAAACTTGACACATTGCCTTTGTAAAGCAGGATCCATTGAAAAAATCAAAACATTTTTTATTGCAGCGGATTCCTTTTCATAATTTGAAAAAGCCTCCTTTACATCGGCAGTGGCCCTAGTACTAGGCGAACGGGGAGAGGGATCGACAAGGTAGCGTAATTTGCCATCACATGCGCAGCTAATCGAAGTTGTTCCTCCCAATTTTTAAAATTACTACCGTCGGCTTTTAAAACATATTTGTCCATGAAAGAACGTAGCCATGAATCTCTAGCTATGGTGACAGTTTCACTAGTAGAAGTCATCGTGATTACTACAAAGGAAATAAAGGAAAGATTAACATTCGTCTAGAAATATTTAACTTGTGAAACTATTTAACAAGTTCGCATTTATATAATGATCTCCCACTGAATTATATAAATGATTCCAAGATCCAATTTTATATAAACACGGGCACGGTGGACCGTTTCAACTCATATTTATATAAATTTGGTGAGTCAACAACTTTGACTGATTCTACTACTAGAACTCTTGGTTGACGGATTTTCTTAAAATCTATCTTTTAGACCCAGAATAAATATGAGCACGGTGGACCGATTCTACCCATATTTATCCCGTTGAGTCCAACCAATTTTCACGCGTAATAACTTTTATTACCCTACTTACCCAACGTAAAAAGAGTGTACCTCGGTGATCCGATCCTACCTCTAATGAAGAAGGGATTCATAGGTGCTATTATTTGGTAAGGCTTAATCTCAATTTTAAACAAATGTGAGAGATCTTATCAATTTAATTGTCTATCACTTTTAAGTGAACTAAATTGGTGAATGCTAGACAATTAAATCGATAACAACAAAAATAAAACATGTAGTGACGATTTGGCATGAATGCAAAAATGTAAACAAGTAAGTCCTAATATGGCCACCTAGTTAATCTAATTAACTAAAAAAATTACATATCGGAAACCAACTCCTTGGTCCCTTGAGAGTTGAGTCTTCATAAATTGGCCTTTTTCTTTAGGATTTCGGAACGCCTTTCCGAAAACACCGTCTTCATGAAAACTCCGTCTTTAGATGCTTCATCTAATTACTTATAATTAAATTACATAACAATACCCTATTATACAATTTGTAATAAAATTAAAATAAAAACTATTAATTAATTACAAATTAGGCGATACGAAATCGCAATTAATTACAAAACAAGTCGATATTCCCTTACATTACGGGAAATACCAACTTCTACCTATGGCCATATTAGGAAAAATTACATTATTATAATGAAAAAAAAAACAAAACATTCATCCAAATGAATAATAAAATGCATTATGGAAAATGACATGCCAAATCGTCTAACTTACCAACAACGATCATTTGAGCTTGCTTTGACGGAATTTTTACCAATAAAAATTCATAATCAATTCTTAAAACAATTTTAAGACTCACTCATAATACTAATCTGGTCTAATATCAAAATAATTATTCTCAACAACTATCTTGAATTTATATGGGAATTAAAACATAATTATGACAAAAATGATATAATAATTCACAATTATCATACAAAAATTCCATTTAATTTAAAAATTTATAGAAAAATAAATTTCAAAGCCATGAACATTCTGGTCTTACACCAAAAATGCCATGCAAGTGAAAATTTTTAGTTTTAAAATTTATTTAAAGCGATTTCACAATATAATCGGTAAAGCGACAATTTTTACGATTTAATTCTAAATCAAACCATAAAAATTGAAATGACTTAAAATAAAATTTTGTACATTTTGGAACAATTTTCAGGAGCTAAAAATTCAAAAATTTCGAGCCCTAAAATTAAATCAATATTTATTTGCAAAATAACCATTATTTTCCAATTTTTATCAAATAAAAATCAATAAACTACCTAAATTAATCACATTAATTTAATGTTTCTATTTTTCTCATAAATAGAACATGCATGTGGTTATTTCTAAATAAATATTCATAAAATTAACATGCAATGAATTTTAATTAACTCTTAATTAATTTTAATGCATTTTTACTCAATTTTATGCCATTTTAAGTTATAAATAGTGGAAAAATTTAACAAAAATCAAATTTTCGTCCCATATCATCCTAAGACCAGATTATTTACATGCAAGACCATATTATGTGATAAAACTAATTTTAGTAACATAATATCAATTTATCTCATAAATTACTAAAATCGTCTTAAGACAACATGCATATATTTAACAATGCTCTGATACCACTTGTTAGTCATTTAGACTAAATAATAGTCATCTTATGATATCAAAATTACATACTAATTTTGTTTAGTCTAAATCTACATGCATGCATAAAAAGAGATGGTATAAAACCATCTTAAGACAAGAATTCCTTACATTGTTATAAGGCAAAAATTGGGCACAACTCAAGGACTCCTTCCTAGTTGTTGTTCTTGAGCTAATCCAACAAGGATGATCCTCCAACACCTTAATTACCAATGTAGGTAATATCCTAAGGTGACACCCAAGACTAACCCAAAATACTACTAAAATACTAACTATGTAAATGTAGTAGTAACCTTGTTTTTTTGTATATTTGATATTAGTTAATTTTATATGTGTTTTTGGATGAAAAAGATGAATAAAATAAGAAGGAAAAAATGGTCTTTTATGGAGGAGAAGCAACCGAAATTTTATAGCCTCAAAGACCAAGTTTTTCTTCAAATTTTTCCTCTTATGAAATGGGTGAATAGTTGGGTATTTATAGCCATGCAAATGTAAACAATTCACATACAAAAGATAGTGGGAAATGCCTACCTTTTCCACTCACAATGAGTGTATTAGTAGTGTATACAAAATTTGTCCAAATGGTCCCCTCCGGATCCATTTCGATTTTCGACATTTGCCCCACAAATGCTTATATGTCTTATATTTAATTATCTGACATAATTAAATATTAATTTGATTATTTAACAATTAAACAATACAAATTAACAACCACTGACTACTTAACTATTAAGTAATCATAAGACTATTTTATCAACATACAATGTGTCAATATTACCCATTTAGCTAATTTTACAACCTCTTGTAAAATTTAATAACTAATTAATTCCACCTCAAAACATATACACATATCGTATAAAATTAATTAATTAACAATTAATTAATAAATTCTAATTATTTATTATTTAAATATCACATAATTAAATAATAAATCTCCTTGTCCCGAGTTCGTAACCCGTCATCAAATAATACATTTACGTGACTAATTAAAAGTCAAATAATACAAGGAATTAATTATCTCGTATCTCATACAAACAATTAATTTATTCTATTTGGACGTCATCCTATAGGTGTGACCTAAAGGGATCAGCTGATCACCGCCGTCACACGACAGTAATGTCAAACTCTAGTCAGCCAATCATTACCGATTAACGATGACCAGCTGACAAATAAATAAATAAATCCCTGATATTCCTTTTACGAGATTTATTATGTAAACGCACTTATTGTGGAGGACACTACTCCAACAATACCCATATCCAACTAGTGTCAACTATGGGTTTCTTAAAATGGTAAACCATCAATCAAAAATCCAAGTTCAAAAGTTCTTTTGTACAATCTAACATCCCAAAGAGATCTTGTTATACTCTCGAAACCTAAAGCATAGATGGTGACATTCTCCAAATCATGAGACAACCACCCAAAACATCCAACTCATCTCAACCTCTATCGATCCCAACCTATAATCGCATCTCAAGAACTCTGGCTACTAATCCTCATTACCGCAAAGTGAATGCCCAAATGTGATTCCAAAACTAACAACAACTCTTGCCTAACATGGTTCTTATGTAATCATCACAACACTCACGAAAGTTTACCGACTATGCTAACCTCGAGCTCAACTCAAACTTCCAAGTATAAACAGCAAGGCCAAGTTCTATAACCTTAGTATCATAGGCAACTCACACATACCACACAGAATCCACTAATCAATTATACTCACTTTACCAAGGAATTAGGTATAAGAATCACCAAGTATATTTCACCACACTGCCTAAATCCTTCCAACATCACAACTTCTCAAAACCAGGGTTAAGGGTCAAACATAAACAAACTCCACAAAAGCCAAATTATCCAACCATGGTTAACATTCCACAAAAGAAAGAGTACTATCAAAAGGCGTTAAGGGAGGATTAGCAAGGATTAAAGGACAAGTTAGGGGTACAAGAGTAGTTTTCAAACAAAACAGAAGAGAGTTTAGAAGAAGGATAAGCACCAAGAGATAAAGAATAAGGCAAGATAGACAAAGAATGAGAAACATCTTCGAGGAAGTAGAAGCATTCTTCAAAGGTTGAACAAATCTTCAATTTTCGGCAATAGGCGCCAAATCTAGACACTACTACAAATGAGCACTTGGGCCACGGCTAAATTCGTGGCGCAAGTACTAAATTTCCGTGGCTAAATCATTTTGCCACGGGAATACCTTCCGTGGAGCAAGTGGCCGTGGCAAAGGGATAGCCACGGGAAAAACAAGAACGTGGCTATTATTGAATTTTTGGCCACGGATTCTCTCGTGGCTAATCACTCCCGTGGCCAAAGAAATTTCCCGTGGCGAAAAAATAATTCACGTGGCAAATAATATATATGAAAATTAAATAAATAAAACGTAAAATAATTTATTTATTTTTCACAATGGGTATTTTATCATATACGGAACCGTTACAATCTAGGTAATTGTTTCGCTAGTTAACTTGATTCATTTGAACGTTATTTCGTTTTACGAGTCATGCATTTGTAAGCATAGGAGAGGCTTCCGAGGAGGTCACCCATCCCAACACTACTCTCACCTGAGCACGCTTAACCATAAAGTTATTTTGATGTGCCACCGAAATTGAATGTTACCTTTGTTGATATAATTAGCACTTTGAATCTTTTTAAGTTTATTTTTTCGGAAAATGCACACGGTGCCCTTGAACTTTGATGTTTTGCCCGAAATACCCAATTTTATGATCCGGAAAACTTTAAGAGGTTATAACTCGTGTTTACGAGTTCAGAAAGTGACGATTTTTTTTTCAAATTGACTATCTTTTCGAGAACTATGACTTGAAAAAAAAATTGTCGAGTTTGGAATTCGTGACCAGGAGATATGGTAACTCAAAGTTTGTTTGGTAAAAAAACTTTGACGTACAAAAACTCCTCGCCACGAGATCCAAATACGACAATTTTTTTTTTCAAATCGTAGTTTTCGGAAAGATAATCGATTTGAAAAAAAAAAATTATCACTTTCTGAGCCCGTAGACACGGGTTATAACCTCTTAAAGTTTTCTGGGACAAAAATTTGGGTATTTCGGGCAAAAATCGAAACTTCAAGGGCACCACGTGCATTTTCCCTTGTTTTTTTCCTTTCCAATCTTACCTTTAGTACTATTTAATTACATAAATGTTACATGTTTTACAATTTTTGTGGGAAAAACATTATTTTGGCCGAAACAATTAAATTTTCGACATTAACCTCCTGATTAATGATTTTGACATCATTTTTTTTGCCCAAGTCAGTAAACCATTTTCTCCAAAAAGTAAAATTAATTGTGTTTTCCTAACATTTTTTTATTTCTTTTGTTTATCGACATACTTATTTTCATTTCTCATGTACTCATTTTTTCTTATATTTTTCTTCGCAAATTCTATTGTATAACCATTGTACCTGCGATATGAAAAATGAGACCATTTTTTGGTAAAATAATGACCGCTTTTTATAATTAAAGGTCTTTTTTCCCCAAAGTGATCATTATTAACCAAAAATAGTCACTTTTTTACCCAAAAACCACGAAAAAGATTATTGTACAAAAGAATCGCTTATTTTCCTAAACTGATTTCTCTTTGTTATGATTTATCGTTTCTTTTCTTAAAATTTTCACATTATATGCACATGTGACTTTAAATTATTATAATTTATATATTTTACCGTGTGATGCGCTCATTTTCAATGAAAAAAAATTTCCCAATTTTTTTTCTCAGCAAGTTAAATTTTACGTAAATTTTTCACGGTACCCTTGAATTTTGACAGATTACATATGGTACCCTTTTTTTAAAGTTTTTACATATGGTACCCCTGTATTTACGTTTTCCAGTCTCAGAATACCCTTTGACAAACTTCCGTCATAACGCCGCTACTCATATGCCTTGTGACGGCTTTTTTTGTTATCTAATACACTATCAATTCATCATCTAATAATACCTAAATCCTTATTTTGTCTAATAAACTAACATTTAGTACCTAAATAATATAACAATAAAAACATAACATACACAATTATTCATCAAATTACTTATAGGAGTAACGACGTTATGACGAAATTTCCCCAAAGAGTATTCTGGGAATGAAAAAGGTAAACACAAGGGCAACATATGTAGAAACTTAAAATAAGGGGTACCATGCGTAATCTGGCAAAGTTCGAGAGTACCATGGGAAATTTCCGTAAATTTTATATCAAATTCAAATTTTTCTATAAATATCCTACAAATAAAGTTGGAAATAAAATTTTGAATGAAATAGTTTAACAATATATTAATTTTGGATTTTCAAAGATAGATGGTAAATAACTTTTTTAGTCAATTTGATATGCTATATCTTTAAATGTGATACGATCATTTAAGATTGTTATTCAAGATTATAAAGTTTAATTTAAAAAAGTAAAAGAAATTCACGACTTTAATAAACAGAGTATATATTAAAACAATTTTTTTAAATTATTAATATTTTGAAAACCCTACAAAACATAAATGTGATCTGTAAAAAATCAAAAAATTAGACGATAAACTTTTATTTGCTTGCATATAAGTTGATAAAATTTTAAAATTTCTTATTAAAGTAAATAAAATAATAAAAAATATTAATTAAATTAATCAAAGTGTTTCTAAATTTTTATATTCAAATGTCTTTTCATATTATTATATTTGATTAAACTTCATTCAGATTTAAGTCGGAAAAGATACTCGCCACGGGTGTATGTTTGTTCGTGGCTAAAAAAATATTTGCCACGGAACAATTCGTGACTAAATAAAATTTCGCAACGGGTGTGACATAGGCCGTGGCTAAAATGATTATTTGCCATGGGTGTAGCCTACTTCGTGGCGGAAGTGACTTTTTGCCACGGGAAATGTTATCCCGTGGCATAAATTTTTTTCCAAAATAATGAATAAGTTTTTCCCGTGGCTAAGCAAAATTTAGCCACGAATTATGAGTTCCCGTGGCATAATTCGTGGCGCAAGTGATGATTTGTTGTAGTGAGATCTTCGCGTTGGTAGGTTTACAGTTATTGATCCAAGGGCACAAAAATTATTAAATGACAATCAACAAACATGTTAGAACCTAACAAAGAGCAAACACACTACAGGCTACCACCTTAGGTCCTTAAGTCTACCCATCTCTCATTCATTATTCAAGGTCAAGTTCAATTTAAATTTGGGGTACACGTGTGTGCGTTGGGAGCAACATAGGCTCTGATACCAACTGTGACACCGCGCGATAAAGCGGAAAATTTATGATATTTTAAAAACTTTTAAAATTACTAGTTAAAGAATAGCACGCGGGTGCCACTAAAGAAATGAAACAAATACAACATTAGACAAATTTAGGTTATTACAACCCAAGTCCAGAAAACGGGGAATAGATATCCCACGAATAAAGATATAAGGGGTTTCTAAACTAGCAACCAAGGTCCAAGTGTTTAGTTCTCGCTAGCCCACACGTCTTCCCCACGTACGCATCTTCACCACCTGTCATTCATGTAAACATGAACGCCACAGTCAGTGGGGAGTAACTCAAGGTTCTCCCAGCCACAAAATGTCGAAACGAACATAACAAAGAACTAAAACAGGTAAGTCATGTAAGATACTTACAAAAGATATGAATATCAAGTTTATATTTAAACATGGCAATTAAATGAGATGGAACAAGATAGATCAAAATTAGCATAATAAAGATTCAACTAATCATGTGAGACAATTAAATAATATGAAAGACAAGAATACAGTCATTTATACAGGCGCACGCATTTCAAGGAAATACAACATAGATATGAGATTAGAATCCGAATCATGTGAAGCAGTTAAGTAAGGGATCAACCAATGCAATTTACAAGAATAGAAACTGTAGCCATTACTTGGAAAACCACTTATCAAGCATTGCACGGGACGTGGCTACTAATGTCACATTCATACTTATGGCTTGCATCTCACCATAAGAACAGATGGGATCATCAATCCCGACGATCATATCGCAACAGAGGGCTTATAGCTCACCCCTAGTATCCGATAGGACCAAGACAAATATAAGGCATAACTCTTGCCTTGAAAGACAAATACCAATATCTATAGCCAAGCAAGACCTTTACTACTCATATATCAATATATAATTCCCCTGGTAGGACGACAATGGTACTCCCAAGACTCAGTCCTAGTCTAAATCTAGCCAGACTCTCGGGACAGTACAGTTCCCGATTAGACATGCGGCAGAACAGTTCGCATCCAAGACTCGAAGACAGATCAGAAATCGAGAACCCACAATCGGCAGGACATTCCGAAAGAGGCGTAAAGATAAGTCAAGCAATACGGTATAGCATAAAGGCATTATCAAACGAATACGACTCAACCAAGCGATACGAATCAACTTGGAAAGAGACTACTACATGTAATGAACCGATGATAATCTAAGTGAGACATTTCATGCCAAAACATAATCATGAATATGAATAAGTAACCCATTTCTTCAATATTTGTCACTTGAATAAAAATGTAAACAAACAGAGATGAATCATTTATAATAAGCAAAACAAGCATCCAATTATAAATGACTCAACTGTAAGATAAACCATTTATTACTTATTAAACATAAATAATTGAATTAGACTCATCTTAAAATGAAAACATGTCATTTCCTATATAAATGATATAATTAAATAATGAATCCCACGGTTATAATTCATGTGAGGAAAATATATAAATGAACGATATTAACAGATTACGTTATATGAAACACGAGACATAATTTAAATATTTCCAACAACTCAAAATTGGCCCTAAAAGTACCATAATGATTAATGAGTGGCCCAAAAACATGTAAACGAGTCCAATCAAATAAACGAGATAAGCCCAACTAAATAAACAAGACTAGCCCAATTGAATAAACAAGTCCAATTAAACTTGTAACACCCCCTCATACCAAGGTACCTTACCAAGGACTACCCCAGCATGAAAGACTGTTACCATCTCGGTTTCCCGAGGTTAGCATATCCAAGTTACCAATTCCAAACAACATTTATTAAAGTATAAAGAGTTAGTGATTACATGTTTCCAAAACCAAACCAAAGTATAACTGTGAAAGGTCTAACAACTACAAAGAATGCAAGCTAAGTCTCTTGACGGCGGAAGCTAGACTCGAGTGATGACTCCCCATGACTGTCCCATAGCTAAACATCTGCATTACCTATCATAATCTGCTCACCATCCCCGAATGGATCACCGCAGGTTTTACAAAACAACAACACGGGGTCAGTACCGTTCAATCAAGATAAGACAAACAAATAATGTAACCGGCTGATCATCCTCCACAGTAACCGACTACACACCGAAATGTGTAGCCCTGCCAGATTACCCATCGTAACAGGTAATCCACTCCGCCAGTGGGTGACCGCAGCCCATCCCCACCAAGTCCAGCTCATCAACGAGCGACTAACAATCCTTGTCCCTTAATGTGCGCATCCCCTCCCATGACGGGTTCCACGGAGGGCAACTAGGGCGTGAAGCCACTCCCGCAAGTGACTCCACCATAATCACACACACCACAGTATCACAGCTTTCACAACACCACCACCATCACAACACAACCACATCACCACCGTCACCACAACACCCATACTCCGATGATTAGCAGATAACAACAATTACAAAACAAACACAATCTTAAATCAGTTAACAGTAACTCAGTAGGGAAACCCTTCCTTTTCGCAATCCGCTATACTGCAATCAATCATACAATATGCATAACAAATACTACATCGTCACCTACAACAATGATAATCAACAATCACATAACGCAAACATTATATGCAAAACCCCATTTCCCCCAAATTCATAATCAAAGACAACCCCTAGAATAATCATCAACAAACATGGGGATAAAGACTTACCGACGGAGGAATAAAGGATCGAATGCGATTTCTACGATTATCCACACACACACAGAGGAGAGATTCGGAGTGATTAGAGCGTCATACGATGATTAGGTTTTGTAAATTATGTTTAGGAAACTGCTTAACGAAATATATATCGTTCTAATTACTTCCGAATCAAACCGCTGAAATATTACTCGCCAGACCGGATACTCGGTCGAGTATAGAGTATACTCGGCCGAGTATCCTCTACTCGGTCGAGTATCCATCATACTCGGCCGAGTATTCCTCGGCAGAAGCTAAACAGAACATACACTTAGCACTACTCGGCCGAGTAGACTCTACTCGGTCGAGTACTTAGCTTAATAAAATCCGTAGTATTACAGTCTTCCCCCCTTAAAAAGAACTTCGTCCCAGAAGTTCCAACCCAACCTATAAAACCTGGACACCTAACACTAAGTCCACCAGCCACGCTTACTTCCATAACACGGCTCACGATAACATCTCAACTACAACATAGCCTCCTAATACTGACTCCATAATATTATCGAATAACCACAATATAATGTTGCCAACCTTGTCTCACTTCCATAACACTCACTAGCAACTCAATACCAAGAAAATCCACAAAATAAGATCAACCATCTAGACAAAATGTTACATTCTACCACCCTTAAAATGAACTTCGTCCTCGAAGTTTACTCACACACATAAACATCCTCACACAATCCGTTACTCACACTCTTAAACATCATACTACTACGAGCACTGCCATTACCTTTAATAAAATCAACCCCAACACAAATCCATCCTTACTCTACACCAACACTCAAACTTCTAATTGTACCATAACATGTACAATCATCAAACTCCCTTTGTCGCATCCTACTCCTCTTAAGATAAAAGTTACGTCCTCGTAACTCACTAATACTAGGTCCATTGCCATACCTCCCATAAACCTCATTATCAATGCATGTCAACGATAACCCACTATAACCTCAACACCTCCAACCATTCCTATATCCAGGACTCTCTTTCTCTAACAGTTCTCGTGCCCCCAATTATTCTGTACCCCCATAACATATATCATAAAATCCTCAGTATAACCACTACTCCATCTCTTCTACATTACCACAAAACGACATACTTCTATATACATATACACTCATCTCCACAATCTTATCTCACAATCCTCAAGTGTTACACATACTCACATTAACTTCTCAAGTTCATCTCTTCTATTACCACAAAACTCACCCTTAACTTGACATGATACTAAGTTTTAAAACTCCGTACTCACTGTCCCAAGAAAAAGGTGATAAACCACATGTAGTTCCAGATCAATACCACACATGCTCCACAATCTCTTGCCACAACTATGTCCACCAACGTCTCATCTAAAACAAGATCAAAAGTACTCCACAACCCCTCACAACTGTGTCCCATTAACAGCTTATTATTATACCATGACAACAACATAACCATACCCATACCGACACTGGTAAGAAAGATCGAGAAACAAAACAACGGTTTATATGCCCCGACCGACACTGACATGAAATAGCAGTAACCAACAACAATCTATGACACCACGAAAATACTCTTATCACCACACAAATTACCGTGCTCAGATCACCACTTGAGGCACAACAACCATATTGATAGCCATCACAACTTTTACAATCCCATAACACTGACTGAGCACAACTTCCTTGACCACAAGACTTTCTTAAAACTGCTCTACCAGATCACGACGCAACATATTAGACGGGATCACCAATACCAACCTTATGAATATTATACATACCATGACTCTTGAGGCCGGAACCTCACACTATTATTTACAGATATCATACATACACATATAAGTATAACATATGACGCAGGACACACATATAACGACTCGTATCTATCATGCCACACCATTACTCGTGAGGCTAGGACCTCACACAAAGTTTTACACACCTCATGGACCCATAATCGAATCTAACTAGCCAATCCTGATCACGTAAGTTAACACTTGATAATGAATACCTCTCATCCGGACTTAACTCAGATGCCTTTCATAACATATCCTCCCATACACACAATTATCACCCCTCCGGCAAATGTAGCCATAACATCAGTACTCAACTTCCAGCGAACACCTCATATATCCACATCTTATACTCCCTCACAACCAGACATACTAATCACCTCCACAAAATCAACCTCATTAAAACAACTAACTTCCCTAAAGTAACATCATCCTCAACCACTAGTGACAATACTATGACACCAACATCCTTCATGTGACTACTCTCTTACTATCACTTCTTAATATCATAATCCATTTCATCTCTTTGGTTATCATCCCAAATAACGAACATCAAATCCATCAACAAAATTTACCTCAACATTATTTTCAATTCTATCCTTTATCGTGTCGTAACCTAACCTCCCACCAAAATCTCATATCGCATGAACACTCTACCAGCTTCTTACTCCCTTAATACCTCAAGACCGACAACTAACATGTCGTCCTGAATTCCTATATAACTATTACCTCACATCCTCTCATAATGCTATCTTGCCTTTCCTTGATTCCTTATTTCCATGTCCCATAACTTTGATCAACGTTCTCCCAATTTACCTCCATCCAGTAATACCACTTAATAATTTATCTTCTTCCTTCTTCTACCTAACTCCTTAATCATCCGATTACCTTCTTCTTACTCCACAACTCAAATTCCATTAATTCATATCAATATCTTATCATTCTTTCTTATCATTTATCCCCTCTCATCTTGCTTCTCTCTCACCCTTGTCACCATCAAGTCTACACACTAACGGATACTCTTCAATAAGCCGTATCTCCCTGCCGTATCTCTAGGAAACCAAAAATTCATCTCATAGCGTTAATTGCCCAAAGAATTACACACTAGGCTCACCTCTTGATATTCCAAATTCCCAAATCAACCACTATCTACTCATCGCGGCATAACTCGATCCCACTATACACCATTCGTTTCCATCTCTCTATAGCGACCTTTTATCACATATATCCTTAAGCAACTCAATCCTAACCGTCTCCCTCCATCAATCCTTACACACCCCAATATGCCACTATTCGTATCCCTCATTTCAATCTTTCATTCTCACGTTTCTTTACACTTACATCACCCTTGCCCATATACAATTACTTTTATATTACTCAACACACGATTATGTTACTCATCATATTACACAAAACATGCTCTTTACCTCAATTAGCCCATCAATCTACTCTTTTCTTGTTCCACTATCCCTCACAACCACATATAACTCATGTCCTTTATATCCAACACCTATCCCGCATAAGCCGGCATTCTCCCTATCATAGCATTTGGTAACTTACGTATCAACACTGTCGCATATATAAAAGAATACATTAAGACTCAAAATATACGTGTTCACATACCCCACGACTCCAAACAAATGTAAGAACATAGCCACCGACTCAAAGTTAAGGTGAAAATATAGCTACCGACTCAAAATGGTCGCCCACTGAGGTACTCGGTCGAGTACGTGGCATACTAGGCCGAGTACAGGGTACTCGGTCGAGTAACTATATTACTCGGACGAGTTTCGACTCCGAAGTTTAACGCAATTATCACAAAGTGGATTACTCGGTCTAGTATTGGGAATACTCGGCCGAGTAGCCCTTACTCGGTCGAGTATTACTTTACTCGGTCGAGTACCAACACGATTCTCAAAGATCGTCCGAGTTTCAGTAAAACAGTCATATCTCACTCGTTACTTGGTCATTCTGGGCGTGTGACCTATCGTTAGAATTGTAAGAAGACAAGCTATCTCCTAAACTTGGAATCACAGCAATACCATTCCTGGAACTAGACTTATGACAGTTTTAAGACAACCCTTCCGTAATCGATCTTCATACAAATCAAATTTTCTAAACCAAAACAATTTGAACATGCATAAGGCAACAACAACAACTGAATACTTCAAGAAACCAGTACATAACTGAACTTTTATCATACCCACATGAAAATTAAACATGACATTTATATATAGATGCATGACCTTAATCACATGCTACTACCAACAACCAAACATTAACATCATCATGTTCATATGTACAAATACTACTACCATACTTCATGCTCAAGATTCTATCAAACAGGTAAAATGATCACATTCTTCATGCTCAAGATCCACCATATACGAATTCACAATCCACCTCTCATATATTACCATATTCCATCACTTTCACCATTTCATCCAATCATTTCATCCATCCATATCACAAAAATCAAGTTACAAGTACTACACATACATGACTCGACATACAACAGTTTCCAAGACTCCCCCATGTGACCGTTTAGAGATCGTAAGAGCCTTAGTGCGACATCGGGACGTCTCCGAAGTCTTTGTGGTAGCTCCAAACAACTCTCCCCGGGTTCATTTTATTTAGACTCCCTAAGTTCATTGGATTGATTAGTTTTAGGTGCCAGAATCTTCGGCTCTGATACCACTTTGTAACACCCCCTTATACCAAGGTACCTTACCAAGGACTACCCCCAGCGTGAAAGACTTTTACCATCTCGGTTTCCCGAGGTTAGCATATCAAAGTTACCATATCCAAACAACCTTTATTAAAGTATAAAGAGTTAGAGATTACATGTTTCCAAAACCAAACCAAAGTATAACAGTGAAAGGTCTAACAACTACAAAGAATGCAAGCTAAGTCTCCTGACGGCGGAAGCTAGACTCGAGTGATGACTCCCCATGACTGTCCCATAGCTAAACATCTGTATTACCTGTCATAATCCGCGCACCATCTCCGAATGGATCACCGCAGGTTTTACAAAACAACAACACGGGGTCAGTACCGTTCAATCAAGATAAGACAAACAAATAATTTAACCGGCTGATCATCCTCCACAGTAACCGACTACACACCGAAGTGTGTAGCCCTGCCAGATTACCTATCGCAACAGGTAATCCACTTCAATAGTGGGTGACCGCAGCCCATCCCCACCAAGTCCAGCTCATCAACGAGCGACTAACAATCCATGTCCCTTAATGTGCACATCTCCTCCCGTGACGGGTCCCACGGAGGGCGAACTAGGGTGTGAAGCCACTCCCGCAAGTGACTCCACCACAATCACATACACCACAACAACACAGCTGTCACAACACCACAACCGTCACAACACAACCACATCACCACCATCACCACAACACCCATACTCCGATGATCAGCAGATAACAAAAATTACAAAACAAACACAATCTTAAATCAATTAAAAGTAACTGAGTAGGGAAACCCTACCTTTTCGCAATCCGCTATGCTGCAATCAATCATACAATATGCATAATAAATACTACATCGTCACCTACAACAATGATAATCAACAATCACATAACGCAAACACTATATGCAAAACCCCATTTCCCCCAAATTCATAATCAAAGACAATCCCTAGAATAATCATCAACAAACATGGGGATAAAGACTTATCGACGGAGGAATAAAGGATCGAATGCGATTGCTACGATTATCCACACACACACAGAGAAGAGATTCGGAGTGATTAGAGCGTCGTACGATGATTAGGTTTTGTAAATTATGTTTAGGAAACTGCTTAACGAAATATATATCGTTCTAATTACTTTCGAATCAAACCGCTGAAATATTACTCGCCAGACCGGATACTCGGTCGAGTATAGAGTATACTCGGCCGAGTATCCTCTACTCGGTCGAGTATTCATCATACTCGGCCGAGTATTCCTCGGCAGAAGCTAAACAGAACTCACATTTAGCACTACTCGGCTGAGTAGACTCTTCTCGGTCGAGTACTTAGCTTAATAAAATCCGTAGTATTACAGTCTTCCCCCCTTAAAAACAAATTCGTCCCCGAAGTTCCAACCCAACCTATAAAACCTGGACACCTAATACTAAGTCCACCAGCCACGCTTACTTCTACAGCACGGCTCACGATAACATCTCAACTACAACATAGCCTCCTAATACTAACTCCATAATACTATCGAATAACCACAATATAATGTTGCCAGCCTTGTCTCACTTCCATAACACTCATTAGCAACTCAATACCAAGAAAATCCACAAAATAAGATCAACCATCAAGACAGAATGTTACAAAACTAATGCATCTACCCCAAATCCTTACCTTAACTCGTCCATATCCCTCCAATTTACGAACTTGAACCACATAAACTGACAAAATAAACAACAAGAAATTCAACAATCTATATCCATCCCATGGAACAAGTGCATATTCCATTGATTCACCTTAAATCGTATGTCACCCACTAATCCATCTAACAATTTCATACCTTTCCTGGATTTCATACATTCACTCGTTATAATTCCTGGCGTAAACCGTTTGAAACAGCCCGATAACTGCGTCTATCCGACCCAAAATCAGCACAAAACTACACCATAACTAGTACCAAAACCGTGTCCCACAAACCATCGAGACCACCTGAAAAAGGGCATCAAAACCGACCCAACCAGGCCATGTGTAGCCTTGACACAGCCACTACTTGACTACCTACAACCACCATCCACACCCGTCCCAAAACATACCAGAACAGACCCGCAAAACATTCTCAAAATAGTGTTATACGGACCACCTGCACAAAACAACTCAAGCAGTCCTAAACAGAGCTCGAGTACATAGAGCTCACGCAGACATAGTTCTTAAACAGACAGAGTTCAAAACATTCCACCATTTCGACCCACAACAACCATGAAAATTGACCACAAGCATTAAAACTTGATTTCATCCATGAGAAACACAGAAAAGACTCAAACTTTGCAATGAATAAGGAAAGGTCGAGTAAGAAGGGCGAAAATATCGACTCATTGTCGAGTAACCTATCACCGTTACCTTTAACTCTCGAATTTCATAGCGAAAACATCCAAAACACGAGCCTATCTTCAGTCTTCAACTAAAAAGGAAGAAAAACGAGTTGTTTGAGTCATAAAACCGAGTTTGTCATAAGATGCCATTTACGAAACCTCAACAAAATCATAACTTTCTTACCTTAAAAGAATGAGGGAGGAACGAGGAAGCTAATGGTACAAAAATAATGGAGTTTGGTTGAGAAATAAGGGAGGGATCCGGGTTTGAAGGTTGAATAAAAATGGAGGTGTACGGTCTGTGTTTTGTTGTTGTTGCCGTGTTTTCGAAAAAGAAAGAAGAAGGGATAAATGCAGGGGGTGGGGTAACACGTGAATCAACAACAACAAGGTATTAATATTAATAATAATAACATATATAATAATAATAATAATAATAAAACAATTATATAAAATATATAATAATATATAAAGTAGATATTTCGAGGTAGGGTGTAAGAGGGTAGGTGAGTGTGTTGTCGATATATGATAGGTCGAGAAAATATTAGTATCACAAGTGGAAATGTGACGGTCTATAGCGAGATGGAACTTGAGACGGGAACTGTTATTATTATTGTCACTATTATTGCTGTCTGATCAAAAATATGTATATATCTATTCTTATATAAATTATGCCTCAAAAATATAATTTAATAATACGTATTTTTTTTTATATAAATGAGCTTTTATTCATTACTTTTATGAAAATCGTGTTTGACATAAAATTAATTAAATTGAATAACTCAAAAATATAAAATAAAGTAATCAAACGGTTTAATAAATTTTAAATGTCAAAATGGAAAATTTGCGGGTGTTACATATTGGCGTGTCTCTTCCCATAAACACACCATACGTATTGGCGTCTCTGTGTTTAACCACTTTGCTAGAGCTCACACCTTGTTGAAAAAATGCAGTGAAGAAACACGCCACCTCCAATGGCGTGTTTATTGAGGAAGACACGCCACTCCTAATGGCGTGTAATACTACGAATTTATGAGCTACTGGGTACTCTATCGAGTAAGTCAGTTTTGCGTTCTAGTGTGTGTTCTGTCTGATGGGTACTCGATCGAGTAGGCGGTACTCGATCGAGTACCTTAGTTACTCGATCGAGTAAGTTTGGTTTTATACGGGTTTTGCCGGGTTTTGATAGCAATGCGTGAAATGTTATATAAACTTCATACGTCAGTTATTTTCAGCTTTTACCTAAAATCTAAATTTTTTTACAAAGAAAACAAAGTAACTTTAATTCTCTTCCTCTCATTGCGATCAAATCCAAGGGCTAGAGTCGTTGTATTTCAGAGTTCTTTATACCGTTGAGATCGTCGTATTGTGGGTAAGATCCTAGTACAATTTTTATATTTATTCGTTAGTTTTGGTTAAACCTTAATTGGGTAATTTGGGGGTTTTTGGGAGTATTGTGGTTATGGATTGTGAATGTATGATTATATGATGATAGGAGGTGATTTCGTATAGAAGCACTTTTGATTTGTTGTTGTGTCGATTTGTGGTGATTGCTTTCCATGTAGGGTTTGTGTGTTGTTGGTTGTTGGTATGGCATTTGTCTATATCGTAATTGAATTGGTATTGTTGATATTGTAATTGATTGTGGTTGTTTGTCTATGGTTCGCAAGATGCGCCTTCGGCTGAGTGGAGTCACTTGCGGGAGTGGCTTCACGCCCTTGATTTGCCCCTTGTGGAACCCGCCACAAGAGGGGATGTGCACATTAAGGAACATGGGTTTGCGCTCGGTAAAGATGAGCGGGGCTTAGGTAGGAACGGTTGCGGTCCCCCACTGGCGGTGTGGATTACTGTTTGTGGCTGTAATCTGGCAGGACTAGAGCTTCAGGCTAGTCAGGTGATTGGTGATGTGACGGTGTTGGATGATTGTATGTATTGTTGTTGTTGCATTATCTTATATTGTGTAATCAGTAACTGACCCTGTTTAATTGTTTTAAAAACTGTGGTGATCCATTCGGGGATGGTTAGCAGTTATTGAGCAGGTATGATATGGATGTGTGAGGGATAGCTGGGCTTGAGTCATCACGAGTCATTTAGAACTCTTCCGATGTGTTGTCAAACATTTTGTTTACTTTAGTTTGTTTTGGATTTGTAACAGTTGTATCACGTTTCACAGTTTTGGATTTTTTTATCTAATCACTTTAAACTTATCTATTAAAGTACGTTCTTTTACGGTCTATTTGATATTCATTGCCGCGGGTAACCGAGATGGTATCACTTTCATGCATTGGGTGGTCTTGGTAACTTACCTTGGTGTATGGGGGTGTATAAAGTGGTATCAGAGCGACGATTTTGGAACTTGTAACTAATGAATCTAATGAATTTAGAGAGTCAAACTAAAATGAACCCGGGTAGAACTTTCTAGGAGCTAATGCAAAGGCTTGGGAGACGTCCTAAAGTCGCGAACTCGCCATACAACTTTAAACCGGTCACTATGGGGTTTCATGGGGATCTCTATGTGTTTACTATTGTTCATTTGAATATGTTGGATGAATATGATCGATGAATTGGTTGGAAAAGATGAAAGTAGTAATTGCATGAGGATATGGAATATATGTTGGAGCATGTGCATGTGACGAAGTGAATATATGTTGTGGTTATATTATTAACATGTGATTAGGGGATGTGATGTTATATATCTATGATTTTGTTTACGTAAAGTTATAAAAACGTGTGGGTGTTACATGATTGATAAGTTGAATATTGTATGAGCATGATGGTGCTATTGTTTGACTTTTTTAGATAGTAACATGTGGTTAGGGATACAGGTTTTACAAGTATCGAGTCGTTTTTGTTTACTTTGTTGATGTTTAAGTTGTTTGGAAGGAAAAATCAAGTTGTTATGTTGTCCGATTATAGAGAAGTTGTCTTTATACTGTTATAACTTGAGATGCATATATGATATTCCTGTGATTCCACTTGGAGGTGATAACTTGTTCTTTTACGATTACAACGATTGGTCACACGTCCAAAATGACCAAGAAATGAGTGATATATGACCGTTTTACGAAAACTGGACAGTGCTGAGAACTGCGTAGGGTACTCGCTTACTCGATCGAGTGCACCTCTTGATACTCGATCGAGTAGACCTGGTAATTTATTGTACGTTCTTCTGATCTTCACCTACTCGATCGAGTAGGCTGTACTCGATCTAGTGGCCCTTGTATTGGTCTTATGCTTATCTTTTTTACATCCCTGCATGTCATAATTATTTCAAAGATGTTATTTTGTTTCTTTATGCATTGTTTTACATATTTGTTGGTCCTGATGCGTAAGTTGCCCAATATTATGATGTAAGGAGTGGCACCTTATGGTGGGGATGAGTTTGGTGGGGATGACATGAGTTATATGTGGTTGTGAGGGATAGTGGAAAAGGAAAAGGAAAAGGAAGATTGGTGAGTTTATTGAAGCAAGGTGCATGTTTTGTGAGATGTGGTGAGTGATATGATTGCGAGTTAGAGTAATGTAAAGGTATGTGATATGGGCAAGGGGTGATGTAAGACTAAGGAACGTGAGAATGAAAAGATTGAAATGAGGGATGCGAATGGTGGTAACTTGGGATGTTTAAGGATTTATGGAGGGAAATAGTTATAACTGGGTTGGTTAAGAATATATATAATGGAAGGTCGTTGTAAAGGGATGGAGAAGAATGGTGTATAGTGAACTTAGATTGATTTATGCCGCGACGTGAATTTATAGATAGTGACGGAGTTTGGGGATTTGGATTATTAAGAGCTGAGCCTAGTGTGTAATTGTTTTGGCAATTAACGGTATGAGATGAATTTTTGGTTTTCTAGGGATACGAAAGGAAGATACAACTAATTCAAGAGTAACCGTTGGTTGTGTAGACTTAATGGTGACGAGGATAAGTGAGTAGCATGATGAGAGAGGATCGATGATATGAAAGAATGAGAAGATATTAATATGAATTAACGGAATTTGAGTTGTGGAGCAACGAGAAGGTAACCGGATTACTAAAGAGTTAGGTAGAAGGAGGAAGGAGATGAATTATTGATTGGTATTATTGAGTGAAAAGGGGGAAAAAGGATGGAAGTAAGCTGAGAGAACGTTGACCGGAGTTAAGGAGCGTGAAAGTAAAGAATCATGGAGATGTACGATAACATCATAAGAGGGTGTGAGTTAATGGTTATATAGGAATTTCAGGACAACATGTTAGCCATGAGTTTCTAGGAATTAAGGAAAGTAAAAGTTGGTTAAGTATTTGCACTATATGAGATTTTGGTGGTGAATTGGGTGACGATACAATTAAAGACAGAATTAGGATGAATGCTGAGGTAAATTTTGTTGACAAATTTCCTGTTTGTTAATTGGGATGTTAACCGAAATAGAAATGAGTTTTTATGTTTAGAGGTGAGTGTAAGAAGATTGTATATGAAAGATGGTGGTGTTGTGATGTTATCACTAGTAGTTAAGAATGACGTTAAATAGAGAAGATAGTCATTCTAAAGAGATTGATTTTGTAGAGGCCGGATTGATATGTATGGTTGTGAGGGAGTATAAGATATGGTTACAGGAGGCGGTTGCTAGTAGTTGAGTATTAATGGTATGGTTACTTTTGTCAGGAGGTGATAGTTATGCGAATGGGAGAATGTGATATGAGGGGCATACGAGTTAAGCTCGGACGAGAGGTAACCTTTATCAGGTGGTAACTTACTTGATCAGAATTGGATAGTTAGATTCGATGATCGGTCTATGATGTGTGTAAGTGTTTGTGTGAGGTTCTGACCTCACGAGTAGTGGTATAATGCGATAGTTACAATGTTGTTATCTGAGTGTCCCGTAATATATGTTGGGTACGGTAACCTAATAGGATGATATTCAAAAAGTGAAAAATTTAGGTGATCTGGAATGGCTAGTTATACTTGTATGTGTATTCATGATATATGTAAGTGATAGCGTGAGGTTCCTACCTCATGAGTAATAGTCTGGATAAGATTCATAAGGTTATGATCTGTTTATTTCGTGTATATGTTGTTTTGTGATCTAGTAAGGCGGTTTTAAGGAAGTTTTCTTGTCAAGGAAGTTATACTGAGTTAGTGTTTATGGGACTATATAAGTTGCCATGACAATCGATGTGTTGTTGTTTCTCGGGTGGCGATCTGGGCATGACACTTCGTTTTGTGATGCGGGTACTTTCGCGTTGCGGTGCAGTTGTTGGTGGCGGTGTTGCGACGACGTCATCGATTGTGGTGGAGTAGACGGGATACTTATGAGACGAGTTTTCGAAAGTGTATACCGGTTATATAGATTGTTGTTTTGTTTTTTTGTTGTTTCCTGTGAGTTTCGGTTTGGACATATAGACTGTTGCTTTATTTATTGATATTTCTTACCAGTTTCGGCTTGGGAGTGAGGATAGAGTATGATATGAAAGAGAGTTGGATATATTTCCGTTGTTGTCATGGTATAGTAATATTTTGTTAATGGGACACAGTTGTGAGAGGTTGCTAGGGTACTTTTGATCTTGGTTTAGATGAGGCATTGGTTGACATAGTTGTGGCAAGAGATTTGTGGAACGTGTGCGCTGAGCTGGAAGCGGCAAGTGGTTCATAATATTTATTGGGACAATGAGTATAGGATGTTGGGAATTAGTATCATGTTAAGTTATGGATGAGTTTTGTGGTAATAAAAGAAATGAACTTGAGAAGCTAATGTGAGTGTGTGTAACAATTGTGGATCGTGAGTTATGATCATGGAGATGAGCGCATATATATAGAATTATGTCGTTTTGTGGTAATGTTGAAGAGTTGGTGTGGTGGTTTTGCTGAGGATTTTATGGTATTGGTTAGATGGAGTGTAGAATAATTTGAGGTATGAGAACTGTTGGAGAATGTGAGCCCTGGATATAGGAATGGTTGTAGGTGTTGAGGTTATAGTTGGCTATCGTTGACATGCGGTGGTGATGAGGATTATGAGAATATATAGCTAAGGATCTAGTATTAGTGGGTTACGAGAACGTAACATTTATCTTAAGAGGAGTAGGATGCGACAAAGAGAGTTTGATGGTTGTACATGTTGCAGGATATTTGGAAGTTAGAGTCCTGGTGGAGAATAAAGGATGGATTTGTATTGTGGTTGATATTATTAAAGGTCATGGCAGTTCTTGTAGTAGTATAATGTTCATGGGTATGAGTAAACTTCGATAGTATTGATAGTTTGGGAGATGATGTTTATGAGTATTAGTAAACTTCGAGGACGAAGTTCATTTTAAGGGTGGTAGAATGTGACATTCCATTTGGTGGTTGATCTCGCTTGGTGGATTGTCTTGATATTGGATTTGCTAGTGGATAATATGTTAGTGAGACGGAGCTGACTGTGGCGTTCATGTTTACATGAATGACAGGTTCGTGATACAGATTCTATGGGGAAGCTACGTCAAGGCGAGAATGAGTTCAGGGACAGAAGCCAACCTAGAACAGGCGCAGCATCTGCTGCGTCCTCTAGAAGAGGCGCAGATCTTCCCGCGTCTGTTCTCCAGTTGGGCTCTGTCTGTAAAGTCAGAACCGTGGATTGTTAATGTTCGTTGGTGAATTTAAGATCGGTTATTGGTATTTGAATCAAGTAGAAGTAATTTAGCAGATTGCATGCATACTAATATTGTCATAAAACGAATTAAAGGTGAGAATCTACAGCGGTTTACATAGTTATATGACGTCGGAAACGGGTTTATATATAAACTTGAAGTTAGAGGCGGAAACAAAAGATTACGAATTAATGATAAAAACAGAATTAAAACATGTATCAAAGACGAATTCAAGAGACTTGATATGAATGAACCGAGCCTCTTAAATCTGGGTTTTAATAAATGACGAAAAACCCGCAAATATTGAATTATAAGGGATTTATGTCGAATTATGTATTATAATTTGAAAGAGAATTAATAAGACACGATTATATACTGAAACGAATGAAAGAAAACGAAAGAAAAAGAGAAAAAGGAAGATTACAGAAGGTCAAGGAAGAAGAAGAAAAGCAGGAGCAGCGGCAACCTCAGGAAGAGGCGCAGCATGCACTGCGACTCTTCGAAGAGGCGCAGCTGCTGCTGCATTTCTTCTCAACGTCAGACCTCCCCTGATTTGTAAACACGGTTTTAAAAGATGGTTTTTAAAGACGGTTTTGAACGTGCTTATGATATAAACCTTACATTAATGATACAAAATAAAAGTAAAATAAATAAAATAGGTTTTTACACCCTCAGACTTACATGTTTGACGAAACGAGATTGACTAAGTTATCGTTTAGTGATTGCTCGACTCGAATATGCGAATATGAAAGTGTCGTTGTTAAAGGATTTAAAAGATTGATTAGATTGATTAAGTGGAGTTGGTCAAATTGGTCGGTCTATGCAACGTGACTGGGACTCAAAATGATTAGAGCTTACGTATTCGATTGATCAAGCACGTAGGCGTCAAAAGCGAAGAGCGTGGTCTAGAATGCAAAGAGAGAAGAGAAGGGCAGACACTCGCGTACCAAATATGGAGGCCGAAGGTCTCTATTTATACTAAACACGCGAAGGAGTTTAGGTATGGCACGGATACGGAAACAAATCACGGAAAGATTCTGGAAAGCATGGAAAGAGGGTTGGGGAAGAGGCGCAGCAGCCACTGCGACTCTTGGAAGAGGCGCAGCACCTGATGCGTCATCTCCCCAGAGGTTTCCTCCTTTGCAAGCAAGATTTCCGCGTTTTATTATGGAATTTCGGTAGTTAGACACTTCCTTATTCTGTAAAACACAATATACGGAAGATAATTCCTTAAAGATATTAAAATAAAATTAGGAATAAATATCCAAAGAATTCTAGAACATTCTGGAACATCCCGACTCGGCATTTAAACGGTTTCTTAGAAAATGAAGCGATTTTTTACCCGGACTCCAAATGAACTCTAATTACCGTCAAAACGACTGTATCGGTGCATAGATGACGACCATGACGTTGACTCAAGTGTTTGAGCTATCACTTGTCGATGAACTTATGAACTATCATAAAATCGCTCCGCGTATCAAAGATGCGGCCCAATCGTCACTGGGTGTTTGGCGGGAGGTGCAGAAATGAGGTATCTACACATGTTTGATATGCGGAGCGATTTATGACAGTTCGTAATTTTATCGACAACTGATAGCTCAAACACTCGAGTCAACCTCATGGTCGTCATCTACGCGCCGATACAGTCGTTTTGACAGTAATTAGAATTCATTTGGAGTCCGGGTCAAAAACCGCTTCATTTTCTAAAAACCGTTTAAATGACGAGTCGGAATATTCCGGAGTGTTCTAGAATTCTCTGGATATTTATTCCTAGTTAAATTATATATCTTAAGGAAATATCTTCCGCATATTGTGTTTCACGGAATAAGGAAGTGCATATCTACCGAAATTCCATAAAAAAACGCGGAAATCTTTCTTGCTGAGGAGGAAACCTTTGGGGAAGTGACACAGCAGGTGTTGCGCCTCTTTCAAAGGTCGCAGTGGCTGCTGAGCCTCTTCCCCAGCCCTCTTTCCACGCTTTCCAGAATATTTCCGTGATTTTTTTCCGTATCCGTGTCATTCCTAAACTCCTCCATAGGTTTACTATAAATAGAGACCTTCGGTCTCCATATTTGGCACGCGAGTGTTCCGCCCCTTCTTTCTCTCTCTTTGCATTCTAGACCACGATATTGCTTTCGACGCCTACGTGCTTGATCAATCGACCACGTAAGCTCAGATCATTGTGAGTCCCAGTCACGTTGCATAGACCGACCAATTTGACCAACTCCACCTTAATCAACCTAATCAATCTTTTAAATCCTTTAATAAGGGCACTTTCCACGCATATTCGAGTCGAGGAATCACTAAAACAATAACTTTTGTCAATCTCGTTTCGTCAAACATGTAAGTCTAAAGGTGTAAATCTCATTTATTTATTGTACTTTTATTTTGTATCATCTAATGTAAGGTCTATATCAAAAGCACGTTCAAAAACCGTTTTTATAAAATAGCGGAGGTCTGACGTCGAAAAGAAACGCAACAGCAGCTGCGCCTCTTCGAAGAGTCACTGCACATGCTGCGCCTCTTCCTGAGGCTGCCGCTGCTCCTGCTCTTCTTCTTCTTCTTCTTCTTCCTCGACTTTCTGCAATTTCCCCTTTTCTCTTATTCTTTCGTTTATTTTGTTCGTTTTAGTATATAAACATGATTTTAACTAATCCTTTTAAATTATAATGTATAATTCGACATAAATCCCTTATCATTCAATATTTGCGGGTTTTCGTCGTCTATTCAAACCCGGATTTTAAAGGGTTGATTTTCTCATATCGATTCTCTTGAATTCGTCTTTTGTACATAGTTTTCTTTATCTGATTTCAGCTTTATAAATTTAAATTACGCTTTCAAGTTCAAAGTTTTTTGTATTTATGACACGAGTTCATCGTAATCATGTAAATCGCTGTAAATTCTCATCTTTAATTCGTTTTATGACGGTTCCCGATGCATGTAATCAATTAAAACACTTCAATTCAAGTCTAATATTAATAATTGATCTTAAATTACCAATGAACGATAACAATTTCGCGATTATGACTTCACAACCAGAATCCAACTCAAGAATAGACGCAGGAAGTGTTGCGCCTCTTCTTGAGGACGCAGTAGATGTTGCGCCTGTTCTGGGTTGGCTTTTGCCCCTGAACTCTTTCTCGCTTTGACGTAGATTCTAATTACGGTTTTAAATCGACTATTAATCGTACTATCATTTCTAATCAGACGTATTTTCGTATTTTAATTCCAATTTTATTTTCTTTTTATTTTCTTCTTCGAAATCCCGTTTTTGAGCGTGCTTTTGACGTAGATCAAATAATCCTTGTAATTATTGTGATTTTATTTATTATGTATGATTTATTTACTTGGCGTTCGCATGTAATGAATCTAACTTCCAACTTCGACCCAATTGTTTGCTAAAAACACGTGTTCACCGACATAGTCTAATTTCACATGATATGATTAATCTATTGTTTGTTGCATTGCATGCATTACATCGACGACATATCAACTATGAAAAATTTCCCTAATCATTAGTAGAGGCCGCTATCAAGGCAGGCGGGATTAGGTGTTCGATTAAAGAGCTTCCAAATACGTACCCTCACCCCGTACTCCAGTTATCTTTGGACATCCGTGTCCATTGGCATCTTCGAGAGTCATTCTAGACATAGAATGCTAAGGGTAACGAGTTCTTAGTGTTCATGTCACTACTTTGTGTCTTGACATGGCACGAGGGTATTCGAACGGTTTCCAATTTTTCCACAATAAATTGGTGGCGACTCCACAAATGCAGGCTTATTCAACCTTTCACCGGTTTCAATGCGTCACCAATCGGTAACGGCCCATGATGTGCTTTGACAAACCAAGGTTCCGTGGGAGAAGTATCGCCGCCTCGAGACCAACGCGCGGGTGTGCGCGGCGCGGGTCACCCATGTCCACAGATAGGTGGTGGACTATTATCGGACCTAAGACCCCACCTTTGATTGGAACCGTTTCAAGACTCTTGTGGAAACTCATTTCTACCCTAAGGAACTCAAGCAACAAAGATTGAAGGAATTAATGGACTTCAAGCAAGAGAAGCTATCAATTCAAGAGTATACCGACAAGTTTAATGAACTTGCTCATTATGCTTCCAAGTTTGTGAAAGATGAAGATGAACATGTCTACTTCTACCGAAGCAAGTTGAATCCTAAGTTGGAAAGTATGGTGAGAAAAGACTCCACAACTTTTGTGGAGGTCTATGATGCTCTTTAGGCCGAGAATTCTTTGAAGGCTATTGATGATGATGCTAAGTCTCGTTCCTACTCCACTTCTTACCGTTCTAACTTTCATGGCAAGAGGCCCTTCGTGCCTTCTTCTACACCAAACTATGCCAACAAGAAGAGGTTTGTGCCAAAAGGACAAGAGCAAAGAGTTCAAGAGCTGAGAGAACAAGCCCCCACGTCAACTAATAAGCTTGATAAAGACCGTAAGTGCTTCCATTGTAGACAAGCTCTACACCCCGGAATTGGATGCTACGGCAAGCCCTTGATTTATTTCCATTGTAAGAAGCCTGGACATCGTGCTAATGAATGCCCCGAAAAGAAGGATGCTCCTACTCCAAATGCTAGGCCAAGAGGAACCATCTTTGTCATTAGCCTAGCCGAGCCGAAGCCGCCACTCATCCCGATATATATCATTACGGGTATGTTCTCAATTTTTGATCAACCTTGCCTTATTTTATTCGATACCGGCGAATATTTATCTTATATATCCTCCAATTTTTAGGAAAAACTAACCCTTGAGCCTATTCCTAGTGGGGAAACTCTTATATCCTTACCTTCCGGAGAAATGTTCTCTTGTTCCCTTTCTTTTTCCGATGTTCTTATTTCTATTTCAGGAACCTTGTTCCCCGCTAACCTACTTCGCTTTCCCCTTGGGTAATTCGATGTACTTTTGGGTATGGATTGGTTGTCAAAGTACGATGCAAGATTCGAGTGTAGAGATAAAAAGATTTGCCTCAAGAGCCCGCTAGGCACCCGTGTTACCTATAAGGGAATTCGCTCCCAAGTAGGTGTGAAGTTTATTTCCGCTTTGAAGTTGGTGAGTATGGAGAGGAAAGGTTACCAAATATTTCTATGTGTGGTGACTTCTACCTCCCCTTCTTTACCAAAGATCGAAGGAGTGCCCGTTTTTTGTGAGTTCGCCGATGTCTTTCCTGAAGAATTGCCCGGAATTCCTCCTGAGCGTGATGTTGAGTTCTCTATCGACCTTGTACCCAGAAACGGTCCGATTGCTAAAGCCCCATATCGTATGGCGCCAACCGAGTTGAAGTAGTTGAGAAAACAACTTGACGAGATGATTGAGAAAGGATTCATTAGACCTAGTGCCCCACCTTGGGGTGCTCCCGTTCTCTTTGTAAAGAAGAAAGATGGATCCATGAGACTTTGTATCGACTACCGTGAGCTTAACCGTATTACCATCATGAACAAGTATCCTCTACCAAGGATTGAAGATTTGTTTGATCAACTCAAAAGTGCTTCTACTTTTTCCAAGATCGATTTTAGATCCGGTTATCATCAAATTCCCGTTCGTGTGTCTGATATCCCTAAGACCGCCTTTAGCACGAGATATGGACATTTCGAGTTTAAGGTGATGCCCTTTGGATTGACCAATGCTCCCGCTATCTTCATGGACCAAATGAGCCGAACTTTTAGTGAGTTCTTGGACAAGTGTGTGGTAGTGTTCATTGATGATATTCTCATCTATTCCAAGTCCGAAGAAGAGCATGTCGATCATCTTCGTATCATTTTGGAGATCCTCCGTCGTTAAAAGTGGTTTGCCAAATTCTCTAAGTGTGAATTTTGGTTGTCCAAGGTATCCTTTCTTGGTCATATAATATCTAAGGAAGGTGTTATGGTAGACCCTTCGAAGATTGAAGCCGTAACCGAGTGGAAGAGTCCTTTCGATGTTGGTGAAATCCGTAGTTTGGGTTTGGCAGGTTACTATCGTCGCTTTGTAAAATATTTTTCCAAGCTTTCTAGACCGATGACCCAACTTTTGAAGAAGGAAACCAAGTTCCTTTGGACCGAGTCCTGTAAGGAAGCATTCCAAGAGTTGAAGAGAAGGTTGACTACCGCTCCCGTGTTGACTTTGCCCGAGGATGGAGTTGATTTTGATGTATTTTGTGATGCTTCTAAGATGGGATTGGGTTGTGTTCTCATGAAAAATAGGAGAGTTGTTGCCTATGCTTCGCGACAATTGAGAGTTCATGATGTGAAATATCCAACTCATGATCTTGAGTTAGCCGCCGTTGTTCATGCATTGAAGATGTGGAGACACTATCTCATTGGAGTTCATTGTCATGTCTACACCGATCATAAGAGTTTGAAGTATATCTTCACCCAAAAGGAGTTGAATATGAGACAACGACGATGGTTGAAGTTGGTGAATGACTATGATGTAGAGTTGTTATACCATGAAGGAAAGGCAAACGTGGTTGTTGATGCTCTTAGTAGGAAGCCGACTCATTCCTTGAGTGTTATTCGTATACTTCCCGATGACCTTTGTCACGAGTTTCGTAAGTTGAGTTTGCAACTTGTGGAGAGTGGATTTGATTATCTTGGTGCTATGGTTTCTAAGCCCGTTGTTCACCGTGAGATTCTAGATAACCTTGTGGATGATGCTACTTTTAAGAGTTTTCAAGCCAAGCTTCATGAAGAGAAAGCTAGGGATTGTCAGGTGGATGCTAGTGGATACCTTGGCTACCAAGGCCGCATGTATGTCCCCGATGCCGTTGACTTAAGAAAGAGAGTGCTTGATGAGGCTTATTTGTCTCCTTACTCGATTCACCCCGGAGGTGACAAGATGTATAATGATTTGAAACTTCAATTTTGGTGGCCCAACATAAAGAATGACATCGTAGCTTATGTTGGAAGATGCCTCACTTGTCAACAAGTGAAGATTGAGCATAAGAGACCCGGAGGTTTAGTACAACCCTTGTATTTTCCATTGTGGAAATAGGAATCCATCTCCATGGATTTTGTCATGGCATTGCCTAAGACCGTTGGTGGAAAGGATGCCATTTGGGTAATTGTGGATAGGTTGACCAAATGTGCTAGGTTCATCCCTATTAAAGAGACATGGAATTTGGATCGTCTTGTTAGTGCTTATGTTGAAGAGATCGTTCGTTATCATGGTGTACCTAAGGAGATCGTGTCGGATCGTGACCCTAGGGTTTGTTCAAGATTTTGGAAAGCCTTACAAGTTGCTATCGGTAGTAAGTTGTTGATGACTACCGCTTTTCATGCCGCAACCGATGGACAAACCGAAAGGACCATTCAAACTCTTGAAGATTTGTTGCGTTCTTGTGCCCTAGACTTTCATACTAGTTGGGAGAAGAGCTTACCTTTGGTGGAATTCTCCTACAACAATAGTTATCATGCTTCTATCAAGATGGCTCCTTATGAAGCATTGTACGGAAGGAAGTGTCGTAGTCCAATTTGTTGGGATCAAGCAAGTGATGTTCGCTATTTAGGACCCGACAAGCTTACCGAAACTATCGACCAAGGGAAGCTCATCCGTGAGAGAATGAAAGCCGCCCAAGATCGACAAAAGTCTTATGCCGATGTTCGCCGTCGACCCTTGGAGTTTGTCGTTGGAGATAAGGTGTTCTTGAAAGTGTCCCCGATGAAAGGAGTAAAGAGGTTTGGAGTTAAAGAGAAGTTGAGTCCAAAGTATATTGGACCTTATGAAGTGGTAAAGAATTGGTGTTGTGGCTTACAAATTGGCTTTGCCCTCGAATTTGGGTAAGGTTCATGATGTTTTTCATGTTTCTTAACTTAGGAAATACATTAGCGACCCAACTCATGTGTTGCAAAGTGAAGTTCTCGAGCTTGAGCCTAGTCTTTCTTTTGAAGAAAGGCCTATTCACATTTTGGACAAGAAAGATAAGAAATTGAAAAGTAAGGTTGTACCCTTACTTAAGGTTCTATGGAAGTGTGGCAATGTAGAAGAAGAGAAGTGGGAACTGGAAGCTTCTAGGCGTATCAAGTACCCGGATTTGTTCTCGTGAGGTAATCTCCCGTGCTTCAAGTTTCGAGGATGAAACTTTTTAAAAGGAAGGACGATTGAAACACCCGCGCTGTTCATCATGTTTTAAATATTTTTAAATAATTTTTATTTAAATAATTATAATTTAAAACTTATTTTTATAAAATATCGTCGTAGTCATATAACGATAGTAATAATATAGATAATGATAATAATATTTTCCGTCTTAAGTTATAGTAGGATTGAGATGTAATTTCTAGTAGAAATTGACTCATTTAGAGTTGTTGGGCCTAATTTGCCTTATAGGCCTTTTTCCTTCTCTTTTCTCTTCACAAAACCCTCACATAAACCTCACAACTTCATCTCCTTCACTCATTATTTCTGAAATTTTGCAATAAACACACCTGATGTGACTCATATTTGAGAACATTTAGTCCCCGAATTTACCTCGTTCCTATGCTTTTTAGTGCATAATTGGGTCATTTACTATCTTTAGTTTCCCATTTTGCATACTCTTTGAGGATTGTCACTTTTGGTAGGAAAGAAGTGATAGCCTTGCATTTTCATGGCAAAATGGAGCTAAATAGATCACACCTAATGACCAAGCATCAAGGAGGAGACAATACTAGATGGTCTATATAGATAATGAAGTAGATTGGGCAATGACGAAACGATCCTTGCATCCCCGGATTGATCCTCGCGGATTATGAAGGAAGAAAAGAAGAAAAGTTGTCTGCCATGGGATCCGAGTGGATCACAGACGATCCGAGCGTCTCCCTTCACCACCATTTGAGCGTCCCGTGCTGAAGACGCTCGTCCTGAAGCAAGAAGATCCGAGCGTCTCCCCTGACAATCCGCTCGGATCAAAGTCCAGAGAGCCCGTGCCTCTTCTCAAGACACTCGTCCCGTGCCAAGACTAGCAAAACGGAAATGCTCATTTCCTTGGAGAGGAGCATTTCCTCAACTTTTCTTAAGGGTCTTAATAGTCATTTAAGCCCTTAGTAACCATAATCCTTGTACCTAATCTTTAGTATAAATACCTTATTGTACTACTTAGATTAGCAAGCTCTCTTAATATTTTCTTAATCAAGTTCTAATCATTCCTTAATCTTATAATCAACTTTTAATATTCTCTTAATACAAATCTCAATACTTGATCTTTCCTTAATTTCTCTATTGTTCTTCATTTATTTTGGGTAATTAGAAAATTATTTGGGTTTATTTGGAAGATTGACAACCTTCCATCAATCATCAAGTACTTCTATTATTCTTTGGACTATTATTTGAAATCATCTTCATAGGTATAATTTTCTCTTAACCTTGTTTAATTATTGTTAATCATATTCATTTATTCATCATGTTTTGCCTTGCTAGTATGATTGACAACCTTATTAGCATGTTAAACTTGATAATGAGTGAGTAGTTTCCTTAACTAGAGTTAATGGGGAATTAGAGGAAACCAACATGGGGATTGATTCATGCTTAATCTAATAGGTTTTCATAATTAATTTGCTTGCTTGTTGTGATTTCAACTTATGCACATGTTATGTTTGATGAAATGCGAGCCTATGAATCCTTGCATTTTTTACCCATCACATATCTTTTCAATGAGACTTGTAAGCTTATACACCAACTCGAGTCTCATTAGACCATGCATATAGTTGGATAGGAAGGATTAAGTCAACTTGTAGGTGTTTTACAATCTAATCGATTCGGCTCCGGGACCCAAACCTTCCTAGGGATTGTAAGCTTATACACCAACTCGATCCCATCACAACATTAAGTGCTTGCGACTAGTAGAGAACATGTTTGTATGATCAACTCCCATGAATCCCCTATGAACCCATAACACCCTAGTACACATCTCATTTTAATCACCTTGCTTGTTTTTATTACTTTGCTTTTATATTGTTAATTAGTTTAGTTGATCTCCTATCTCAACCCAAATTGTAACACCCTAAGACACAACTATTTGCAATTGAAAATCCTAAATTAATACCCGTGCCTTGGGATCCGACCTTTACTTACCTCTTTACTAAGAGTAGTTTGTGAAGTTATAAATATTGTTTTGGTTAGCAAGCTTTTGACGACGAGTTTAAACCCAACACCAAAAATGGCGCCGTTGCCGGGAATGGTGTTAACTTGATTTGATTTTCGTTAATTGTTTTTAGTTGTGTGTTTTTTTACCTTGGGGAAGTCAATCTCCTCAAGGTTGTTCTAATTGTTTTCGAGTTGTTTGATATTTTGCATGTCTAGGAGATCACAAGGTAACTTGTTACCCATTGATCTTGAAATTGAAAGAACTTTGACCAACAATAGAAGACTTGCTAAAGGTACTTTGAGAGGTATTGGAGAAATTGTGAACATTCAGCCAAATAACATTGAGTTTACCAACCCTTTTACAAGAGAAGGAGAGGATAACCCAATACAAAACCCACCACAAAATCAACCCACAATGCCTAAATTCTCATCACATTCCGTACCAACCGAGGAGAACCTACCAAATGGTACTCCTACACCACAACATCTAACCGGTAATTTCATTGCCAAATCCCTCACTCATACAATTAGTTGAGAGAAGTAAATTTGGAGGGATGCCTAGTGAAGATCCTTGCTCACATATGGAGACTTTTGTGACTATTGTGATGCGATTTATCAAACCGGAGTTACTCAAGACCAAATTTGATGGGTCATATTTCCTTTTTCTTTGATTGGTACCGCGAAACAATGGTTGAAAAGCCTAGACAAGGCTACTCTTGGTATTGATTCTTGGAAGAAATTGGCACTTACTTTCTACAAGAAATTTTATCCTCCGGAAAAGACTAACATGTTGAAAGCCCAAATCACCGGGTTCAAACAAAGGGATGAGGAATCTTTGTACGAAGCATGGGAGAGATTCAAGGACACTTGTCGTTCTTGTCCACACCATGGACTTAGCGAGTGGTTCCTTGTACAACAATTTTGGAATGGTCTATATGAAGACTCCCGAAACATTCTCAATATGGGATCCAATGGTATGTTCACCGAAGTTGATGACAATCAAACATGGAACAAAATTGAAGAAATGGTGGTCCATAACTCACAATATAGTAGACCTCGGAAGGCTACTAGAGGAGGAAAGCATGAGGTGGATTCCATTACTCAATTGGGTGCTCAACTAAGTGCTCACATTGACACCATTAATTTGAAGTTTGAGAAGGCCATGGCTAAACTTCAAGAGGCCTCCAAATCACCCAAGCAACATGTTAATGTTGTGGTGGCATCATCATCAATTCCAAATGGAGTATGTGAGAGTTGTGGAACTTTGGGACATGACCAAAGTGAATGTAGGGGAAAAAGTGAATGCTTTCCAAGCATACAAGAGTGGCACCCCTTATTCCAACTATTACAATGAGAACACCAAATTCCACCCCAATCTTTCATACAAAAGTCAAAATGTTCAAAACCCTTAACCAATATACACCCCACCCCCAATGAGAAACCAAGCTCAAAGACCCTTTTACAACCAAAGTCAAGGTTATCAAAATCAACCTCCATACAATCAATCCAATGACCAAGGCTTTGATGTTCAAAAGGCGGTCCTACAAATGCAAAAGAATCAACATGAATTTTTCACTCAAATGCAAAAGGATAGCCAAGCAAAAGACATCACCATCAACAACATACTAGCTCACACAAAGATGTTGGAGACACAAATGTCTCAATTAGCTTCTTCTAGCTCTCAAAGAGAAAAGGGGCAGTTACCACCTCAAGGTAATCCCCCCAAGACATGAGTCGGTGAGTGTCATCCATTTGAGGAGTGGTACATGGTATAAAGGGCCGAAGAGGCCCATTGATGAAGATGTTGTGAATGCTAGTAACAAGGAAAGATTTGTTGAAAACTCTAAGAAAGAAGAAGAACCCACCACCATTCAAGAAGTTTTAAAGAAGAAGAATGAAGAGAAGGCTAAGAAGAAAGAGCCTATCGTGATTAGACTTCCATTTCCAAGTCGTCAAGCTAAGCCTAAGTTCGATGAACAACTTGGAAAGTTCATGGAGATTGTGAAAAACTTGGAAGTCTCAATTCCATTCACGGAATAAATTAATCGTGTTCCAGCCTATGCGAAATACATGAAAGATATTCTTACAAAGAAGAAATCCATCCGGAATCTAGAGACTATTGCATTCACTAAGGTGAGTAGTGCCATCCTACAAGGAATTTCACCTCCAAAACTCAAAGATCCGGGAAGTTTCTCTATTCCATGCTCCATTGGCGACACTACAATTAACAAAGCTTTATGTGACCTTGGGGCAAGTGTGAGTGTCATGCCATACTCGGTGTGCAATAGGCTAGGAATGGGAGAACTCAAGTGCACTAATATCACACTTCAAATTGCGGATAAATCAACGAAGACACCTTTAGGGGTATGGGAGGATGTGCCAGTAAGAATTGGCAAGTTCTTCATCCCGGTGGACTTTGTTAATGTTGACATGGAGGAAGACTCCAACATTCCTATCATTTTAGGAAGACCATTCTTACATACCGCGGGAGCGGTGATTGATGTGAAACATGGAGAGCTCACACTTGAAGTGTGAGATGAAAAAATCACTTTTAACCTCGACAAGACAATGAGAGCTCCCCGCTTACATGAGCCATGTTTCATGATTGATCATTATAGCCGAGAAAGTTATAGGAAGAAGTTGGCATCTCAATGCAAAGATGAAACTATGGGTAAAGAATCACCACCCATATGGAAGAAGAAAGAGGATAATCTTCAAGATGCTCCATCCAAAGAGCAAGAAAGTTTCAACAAGAATGAGAGGTTGAATAGCTCACCACCACTCATGACAAGTAATGAAGAAGGCCTCATTGGCCATGATAACAAGAAAGAGGAGTTATTTCCATTAACTCATGATACTATAGGGAAGCAAGTTAGTGAAGTATGTGATCTATGGGATGACGAATTTGATGGTTTAGTCAATCCCTACATTGGCAATGCTATGGACTAAGGCTTTGGTGACCATTTTGACTCAAGTCACCACCGTGAAGAACACAATGTGAAAAGGTCTATTGAAGATCTTTATAATGACAATGAACAAGCCTTCGACTACTTCTAAAAGGTGTTGAGCAACATCAACAACGCCTTGTCTATGCCCCCTTGACATTTCATCTCAAGAGTGAGAGTTTGGTGGAGTCCTCCCTAAACCAACATTTGTAAATTTTCTAACTCTTAACTTGCATTTTATTCTTGTATTGCATTTTTGTCAATTTTGTATTTACATTTGTACATTTTGATCAAGATTATCATTTTGAGAGAAAGTGATGGAGGGACTCAAATGTTTCTTGATGTGTAGTGTTTTGACTTAGTGTGGGGATAACAATTGCCTAGGCTATCCAAGCCTTCGTAGTGCACCCATAATGAAGACCAAAGTAATGAAGAGGAAATAACTTGGGTTATGAAAATGCCCACGGGTGGAACTGAACTCGTGAGGTATAAGGATGATCCAAGCATCTCAAGAAGAATCCGCTTGTCTTGGATAAAAATCCGAGCGTCCTGACAAGGCGACGCTCGTCCTGGCAGAGCTGAAAAGAAAATATCGCTACTGAACTACAATCCGAGCGTCTCCTCAAGAGTCCGCTCATCTGAGTCCAAAGACGCTCGTCTCAGTGAGAATCCGCTCGTCCTGGTTACATCAAAAATTTGGGATTTCACTCTGACTATGAATCCGAGCGTCCCCATAACAATCCGCTCGTCCCCTCCTGAAGACGCTCGTCTCAGCATGGGTTTCATTTTCTAAAGCTGACTGAGCTGCAATCCGAGCGTCCCGTCCTGAAGACGCTCGTCCCCCTCTGCTGAAATTCAAAAACGCGGGATTTAAATCCCCCTTTCCCATTTCATTTCATTCATACAAAACACAAACACACATTCAAAACCCTCAATCCCTCCATCCACAAAAATCAATTTCCTCAACAAATTCACCCAAATCAATTCCAAACTTCCTCAAAACTCAAAAAATTACTCCTTTATCAACAAAAAGCCATTCAAACATCCAAATCCTCAAAAATTGAATCGATTTTCTAGGGTTAAAGGCAAATTTCAAAAATCCTAAATCGATTTGGGATTCATTGAAGCTTGAGGATACTAGAAGAATTCAAGCAAATCATTTGTTGTTGATATATACAAGGAGAAGAACAATGGCTAGGACTAAAGGTGGAAACAAGGCACCTACAAAATCAAATCTTTCAAAGAGGCAACAAGCTCTTCAAGCTTCCAAAGCTTTGGTAGTTCAACAAGCAAGAGTCGAAATTCAAGAAACTCCTCTTCTTATGGTGGAAGCTACTACTTCTATCCCGGTTATTGAGCAATTACATGAATATTCAGAGGTAACTTTCACATCCGATTCTCATAGGAAAAATTTTATGTCTCTTGCTAAGAAATTGATTTTGCCCACCAAGTTTATTTGCCAAGATGCTTTGACCAAATTGGGTGTCCTTGAAAGGACCAAGAACTTCTTTGAGTCTATGGGGTTGCTTACATTGTTTGATATGCAAGAATTGACCTACCCCTCCCTCACTCTAAGTTCATTGAAAGTCACAAAGGTGGAGACTCGAAGGAATATTGAATTCCGCCTTGAGAGTGTGGATAGAAAGATGTCCTTTAATGAGTTTGGCAAGGTGTTCGGTCTTGATAATGACTCAACTTATGTGAAGAAACCTTCAAAATATGATCCCGCCCCTTTATGGAAAGTTATCACCGGAAGAAAATTCGAATCATACCATGAGTGTCGTGCCCTTTATGTTCACCATCCGGGCATAAGGGTGTGGCACAAGGTTGTGGGAAATACTCTTATTGCTAGAAAAGGGACTAATCATTTCACCGAACTTGATTTCATCTATCTTGAGTCAGCCTTGAATGTCGATAAGAAGTTCACCCAGAAATACAATATTCTTCAACTCTTAATCGAAAGGTGGCTTACAATCGACCATGGCAAAGAAGGTGCGGCCTTTATAGTAAATGGGGGATTGGTAAAGTGGTTGGCGAAGCACTTCAACCGGGATTTCAACAAAGATGGGACTTACAAGCCGGTTAAGGGAGGCCACCTCATTGATCTAGCCACTATGGTTCACAAATTCCATTGGGTCAAGAACGACAATCTTGACAACAAATTTGAGTGGCTTACAAAAGATGCCAAGTCCTTCATTTTACCGAAAAAGATTTGCCGACTCAATGTCCGAAGCACAAACTATCTTCTTCCACTCTCCGGTGAAGCCGAGATGATCATACAACAACAAAGGGAATTCAATGCTGAATCCCCTTCCTCCGCTATTGTGACTTCACCCTACCCATTCACCTACCAATAATTCCGACCCGAAGGTGTTGCGGTAGGTAACAATTACTTGACTCAATTAATGCAAAACACATGCATAAGCAAGCTTATAAAGACCGAGTCAATGCCTATAGAGCTCAATATCCGCCCCTTTTACACCTAGCTAGGCAAGGACTTCTTGACCCATCATGTCCTTTTCCTAGTTGGGCGGATAGGAAAGTGTTCTTTCCTAATGCTCCTAGGGATGCTAGGATGGATGGTGAGGAGATTTTTGTTGAGAGTGAAGAAGTTGAAGAAGTTGAAGAAGAAGAGGAAAATGAGGAAGAAGAGGATCAAAGTTCAAGTGATGATGGTGAAGCCTCCGGGTCTATGGAGGTAGATGATGATGATACTAGTGAGGAAGTTGATGAGATGACGATGGAAGTGATGTCGCCATGAGCGACAATTGAGGATTAGCAAGCTTTTTGGAGGATGCCACAATCCATTGTGAGTTTCCTACACCTCCTTTAGCTTTGTTCATTCTCTTGTTTTTAAATTTTTATCTTGATCATGTGTTTGAGTCCTAGCAACACTCAAAGGACTCCCACCTCGGTCCCATTGAGGTGTCTTTTATTGTTCCCACCATGTAAAATCCAAAATGACAAAATTAGTTTCATGCATAGCATTCTTGTGCATGAACTTTCCTATTTTTTGACATTAGCAATAGTGTCTCATTTGGTTTGGGGAAGATCAAGCATAAGCATTGAGAGTTCATTCAAATTATGCTCTCCAACCAAACAAAAATTCATGCATCATATAGTATAGTTTAGAATGCTTTCACTTATTTATATGTCATATAGTTTGCATTTAGTATAGAAATCATGCATTCTCATATAGCTTGCATAATTTCCTATCGTATTGGCCATTGAGGACATACCCATATTAGTGTGGGGATGCGAAATTCTAACATAACTTTTAAAACAAAAATGATAAAAATTGAAAAATTTTGAAAATACAAAAACATGTCTTTTTATCCCATAAAGCATAAAAACCATAAAAATTTGAAAAATTGAAAAAACCCAAAACATGTTCATTTCCTTTATAGTGTAGTCTTGTATACATATTGTGATTGTATATATTGTGTTTGTCTATTCTTTTTCACATTGATCGACTACGCCACATGCGAGACATGAGGATATTAAAGACCGCATGGTATGATCTTTCCAATCTCTCTTTTCCTCTTTATGTTAATGACTATGTGGCTTTATTTTGATTTATGCGGTATAAACAATGTGATTATAGGATTGCATTTAGATTATTTGGCATACTAGTTGGTAGAAGCATTTGTATTAGGTTGTATATATGATAGTTGCACCATGGCATGTAGTTGCATTTAGGAAAATTTTGTGAAAACATCTATTTGGGAAGCTTGACAAGTGTATATAAGGTCCTTGTAGATGCTTTTTCTTATTAAGACTTTGCTTGTTAGAATACTTGTAAAACACCCTAGGATGTGTCATGCTAGTATCCTTTGACCCATGAATTAAGGCCTAGTCAAGAGTACCTTGTGGTGTGATAACTCCTTGGCTACCGTTTATTCCAAGGTGACCCTTGAAACCATGCAACCATCATCCATGTTCTACCACATTTTGTCATCAAAAAGGGAATGGGCACAAAAATTGTTGAAGTTTGAGTTCAAGAAATGAAAAGAAAAGAAAAAGTTTGTAATTGCATCAAAAGAAAAGAGGAGTAACAAAAATGAAAACTCCTATGCCTCAAATATAAGCACTCTCACAACAAATGGGGTGACTTTGAAAATGTTCAAAAGAAAATGCAAGAAAAAGTTGAAATTGTCAAGTATTGAAATGCCAAACATCAAAAGAAATGGCAAAGAAAATGTTCTCAAAATGTCAAATGCCACAAGAAATTGGGGGGAAAAACAACAACAAAAGCAAACTCCCATATGAAACTTAAATACAAATGATCCCTTTATCCATCGAATCCACTTTTGTGCATGGTAGAGAGGGGACGACCCTTCTTCTTGCCTAGGCAAGAAGGGGAATTCCGCGATCCTCCAGTGTTTCTAACACCATAGGGAGTCTACCCTTGACAAAAGCATTTAATGATTGAGGACAAAGGTACCCTGCCTTGACACAACTTGGAGGTGATTTATTGGTATCCTTCTAGGCTTAGTATTTTGAAGAAACCATATCTATGAAGGAGTGTGTACCCTTAGATTGCTTCCCTTTTAGATAATTTTCGCCACTTAGATGAGGAAAGTGGCTATTCATTTTTGTAGATGCATCAATTACTTGTTTTATGTGCTTTAAATGCTTGGATGTGTCGCCATTTTGGCAAGCCCCACCTTGCCTTGCAAGAAGGCATCCTACCTCATGGTTGTCTTGTTGTGAATTGAAGGGGCGGAGTGAGACCCGCTAATTGTCTCACATCGGCTATATTAGTAGGTTAGTTTAAATAAGGGTCCTAGTTTTTATCACCTCTTTACTCGGGACGAGCAAAGGTTCGGTTTGGGGATGTTTGATATGACTCATATTTGAGCACATTTAGTCCCCGAATTTACCTCGTTCCTATGCTTTTTAGTTCATAATTGGGTCATTTACTATCTTTAGTTTCCCATTTTGCATACTCTTTGAGGATTGTCGCTTTTGGTAGGAAAGAAGTGATAGCCTTGCATTTTCATGGAAAAATGGAGCTAAATGGATCGCACCTAATGACCAAGCATCAAGGAGGAGACAATACTAGATGGTCTATGTAGATAATGAAGTAGATTGGGCAATGACGAAAGGATCCTTGCATCCCCGGATTGATCCTCGCGGATTATGAAGGAAGAAAAGAAGAAAAGTTGTCTGCCATGGGATCCGAGCAGATCACAGACGATCCGAGCGTCTCCCTTCACCACCATCCGAGCGTCCCGTGCTGAAGACGCTCATCCTGAAGCAAGACGATCCGAGCATCTCCCTTGACAATCCACTCGGATCAAAGTCTAGAGAGCCTATGCCTATTCTCAAGACGCTCGTCCCGTGCCAAGACTAGCAAAACGGAAATGCTCATTTCCTTGGAGAGGAGCATTTCCTCAACTTTTCTTAAGGGTCTTAATAGTCATTTAAGCCCTTAGTAACCATAATCCTTGTACCTAATCTTTAGTATAAATACCTCATTGTACTACTTAGATTACCAAGCTCTCTTAATATTTTCTTAATCAAGTTCTAATCATTCTTTAATCTTATAATCAACTTTTAATCTAGTCTTAATACAAATCTCAATACTTAATCTTTCCTTAATTTTCTATTGTTCTTCATTTATTTTGGGTAATTAGAAGATTATTTGGGTTTATTTGGAGGATTGACAACCTTCCATCAATCATCAAGTACTTCTATTATTCTTTGCATTATTATTTGAAATCATCTTCATAGGTATAATTCTCTCTTAACCTTGTTTAATTATTGTTAATCATTTTCATTTATTCATCATGTTTTGCCTTGCTAGTATGATTGACAACCTTGTTAGCATGTTAAACTTGATAATGAGTGAGTAGTTTCCTTAACTAGGGTTAATGGGGAATTAGAGGAAACCAACATGGGGATTGATTCATGCTTAATCTAATATGTTTTCATAATTGATTTGCTTGCTTGTTGTGATTTCAACTTATGCACATGTTATGTTTGATGAAATGCGAGTCTATGAATCCTTGCATTTTTTACCCATTACCTATCTTTTCAATGAGACTTGTAAGCTTATACACCAAGTCGAGTCTCATTAGACCATGCATATAGTTGGATAGGAAGGATTAAGTCGACTTGTAGGTGTTGTATAATCTAATCGATTCGGCTCTGGTACCCAAACCTTCATAGGGATTGTAAGCTTATACACCAACTCGATCCCATCACAACAATAAGTGCTTGCATCTAGTAGAGAACATGTTTGTATGATCAACTCCCATGAATCCCCTATGAACCCATGACACCCTTGTGCTTTTAATCAATTGTTTACATCTCATTTTAATCACCTTGCTTATTTTTATTACTTTGCTTTTATATTGTTAATTAGTTTAGTTGATCTCCTATATCAACCCAAATTGTGACACCCTAAGACACAGCCATTTGCAATTGAAAATCCTACACCAATACCCGTCCCTTGGGATCCGACCTTTACTTACCTCTTTACTAAGAGTAGTTTGTGAAGTTATAAATATTGTTTTAGTTAGGAAGCTTTTGACGACGAATTTAAACCCAACACCAACACCACCATTGTTACTCCATCTCTACTCAACCCTAAAATCCTCATATCTCACTCAATTCTTTGCCAATTTCGTCTATTCTCACGCCATTCTCCTCCTCAACTCGTTCTCCTTATATCTAAGTAAGAAAGATGTCACCTCCTCATATTTCAAAATTCTCATCTTATGAGGATGTGAATTCTTGACTTAACTCTTTTGTTTTTGTGTTTAGGGGAAGGTTTAGACAACCTGAAAGAGGATAGCTACATTGTTGACGACTCATTGGAAGATTGAAGTTCAAAAAGGTAACGGTGATGGGTTACTCGATATTTATGTTAAAATTGTGTGAATTATGTGTTAGTAGACTCATATGAATGTTAAAATTGGTATCTTTCATGACTTGTGGCAATTTGGTGTTGAGTAAAGTGCTAGTATGACAATTCTTACATGTTAAATGAGTAATTTCATGTTTTGTTATATTATAGTGGTGCATAAGGTTGTGTTAATGAAATTCCCACATAATTGCATGAATAAATCTTGCTTTAAAGTCCATAATCGACACCATATATTAATTACATCTTAAATGTGGCAATTTTTTCAAGTATTTATCATATTGGGAGAGTATAAGACGGTTGTAGTTAAGATTGATAAGCCTTGAAATCTTTGGATGAGTGTTTGTTGAGTTTCTCGTGTACAGTGTGTCCTGCCGGTGGGCCGACAGCCGGCCTACCAACCGGCAGCGAGACTTTCTGCTTTTATTGTTGGAAAAATCCTGAAATTTAGCTACAGTACGTCTCTGCCGGTGAGCCAGCAGCTGGTCTCCCAACCAGCAGGGAGCCCATGTATATCTTGTGCATTTTATAAAGTAAGAAGGTCCCTCTACCGGTGGGCCGACAACCGGTCACCCAACCGGCAGCGAGACTTTGTATTTCTTGTGTATTCTTTGAAGCAGGGGGGATCCCCTGCCGGTGAGCCGGCAGGCGGTCACCCAACCGGCAGGGAAGCCCTGAAGGTTTTTGTTGACTTTTGACTTGGGGCTTGAGTGCCCAGCCGGTGGGCCGGCAGTCGGTGCCCACGCCGGCTGGGAGCCCTTGATGTTTGTTATACACATGTGCTTATACATACTTCACATGAATTGTTTACGTTATGTTTGTGCAATCATTGTTGCTCTTATTTGTGACCCAAGTGTGGCGTTTTATATTGTGTAACGACTCGACTTTCCTTATTTCCTCTTTCGGACCTTTGGTTACGGTATGCGTGCCATTTTTCCGGATTTGGATACCATTCCGCCTCTTTTGGACCTTTGGTTATGGTATGTGTGCCACGTTTCCGATTAGGGATTACTCGACCTTTGGTTACGGTCTTTGTGCCATGTTTCGAGTCTTGGATGCGTATTGGTTACCGCATGTCGAATCGGGTGACGTCCATCCCGAGAGTCTGGATCCAGGTTTAGACTAGGACCGTATTATTATCGTCGTCCTACCAGGAGGTTGGAGTCTAGGTTGTTTGTCTTGTCCGTCTATACTTTGTGTATGTCTTGCACTTTTAAGTCGAGTCAATATGTGAACGGATGACTTAATCTATTCTTTTCTCATGTGTGCTTACTCATTTTTATTTCACTATGTCTACTAATTATGATCTCTTGTTACCTTAAGTATTACGTTTGTACTTGTTTACTTAATTGAGTTCTTAATTACTTGCATTTTGACATATTGTGGCTGGGAGAACCATGAGTTACTCCCCACTGACTGTGGCGTTCATGTTTGCATGAATGACAGGTTCGTGATGCAGATTCTATGGGGAAGACGTGCGGGCTAGCGAGATCTTTGACCCTTGGACCCTATCTATCGTTTTGCTAGACTCGCCTATATTTAGACTTGTGCTCATTCGTGGGGTATCTTTTCCCCAATAAATAGACTTATTTTGTAACCCTAAATTTAACTAACTATGCTTAGTTATCGTTGTTAGTGATACCTCATGTTGGACTTCAATAGAAGCCTAAAAAAGCTTTAAAAATTCCGTGTTTTCCACTGCATTTTACTATTTATTTCCTATGCCTTAACGAGGGGTGTCACAATCCTAGTACAGTTTTTATATTTATTCGTTAGTTTTGGTTAAACCCTAATTGGGTAATTTGGGGGTTTTGGGGAGTATTGTGATTATGGATTGTGATTGTACGATTATATGATGATAGGAGGTGATTTCATAGAGGAGCGCTTTTGATCTGTTGTTGTGTCGATTTGTGGTAATTGCTTTCCAGGTAGGGTTTCCTACTCAGTTATTGTTTACATGATTATGAGATGGTTGTTGGTTGTTGGTTAATGGCATTTGTCTATATCGTAATTGAATTGGAATTGTTGATATTGTAATTGGTTGTGGTTGTTTGTCTGTGGTTCGCGAGGTGCGCCCTCGGCTGAGTGGAGTCACTTGCGGGAGTGGCTTCACGTCCTTGATTCGCCCCTTGTGGAACTCGCCACAAGAGGGGATGTGCACATTAAGGAACATGGGTTTGCGCTCGGTAAAGATGAGCGGGGCTTAGGTGGAAACGGCTGCGGTCCCCCACTGGCGGTGTGGATTACTGGTTGCGGCCGTAATCTGGTAGGACTAGACCTTCAGGCTAGTCAAGTGATTGGTGATGTGATTGATGCGTGTCATTTATATGATGTTTTACACCTCATTTTACACGCATTTCAGAGCTCATTTGTGTAGTTTAAGCTACCATTTCCCCTATTTTCGTCTACTTTCGTGTTTTTGTACATTATTGCAGAAATGTGAAGAATTCAATGGAAATTGAGCTAAATCCGTCCCCGAGTATCCTGCATTGCATTTGACGTAAAGAATTCACTTAAGGAACGAGCTTGGTGCGCGTTTCAAGGCCCAAAAGACAAATTCACGAGATTATAGAAGTCAACTATCAGCTACTTCAGTCGATCGACCACTGCCTTCAGTCGATCGACCAACCTGCGGGTTCCAGTAGCTACTGTTCAGCTCAGAGCAGTCGATCGACCGCCATGCTTGGTCGATCGACCAAGCCGCTACTTCAGACGAGAATTAAAAGATCGAGATTTATCAAGCCCATGAGTTATTAGGTTTAGGAATAATAGCTGCGTACTTTTCCTTTATAACGCAGCATGAGTTTTCATATAACTATCTAATTTTTATTCAAGTTTAATATACAGTTTTAGTTTATCAATAATTAGGGTTCAAGGATTATTTCGGGATTGAATACAATTACTTTTGATAATTCGGCTTTGTTCTTTTCCTTCGCAATTCACACGGTACTCTCCTGTTTTGTTCAAGTTATTTTGCTTTCTTTCATAGTTATAGAATTGCTAGATCAGTTTCCCAAGCCGAATTGCCATCTTATGTTAATTGTTTATCTTACCGTATCAATCATGAATTCTGTAGTTTATTTAGCCAATCTTACTGTTGTTATCATTCTTAGTATGAGTAGCTAATTTATTCGTGCTACGATGTAGGGGAATTATAGCGTAGGCGGCATTAGAATTAACATGGCCTGAAATCGCGTGTCAGTCGATCGACCGCCATACCTGGGCGATCGACTGAACACGTGAGGTTTACCTTCGTTTTAATTGATTTAAATGTTGTATTTGACGAATCGAATGCATGCGACTAGTTGAATGCTTAATATATGACTGACCCATTAGATCAAAAGATAGGGAAAGTTGTTAGACCACCAATTAAAATGACTAAACTATGTTGAGATCGAAAGATAGGTAAAGTTTAGATTATTAGTCACTTTTCAGGACGAGAGTCAGTATTAGTGATATTAGGGACTTGTAGCGAGATCGAAAGATGCTATTTGTTAAGAGTGGACCGAGAGGACCTTTTGTTTTCCCGCCTCATGTGTTTGATTTAGACCTACTTAGTATGCTGCCGCCGAAACTATAGTGAACCGACCATCCTAGTACCCCTTCTTTTATCTGTTTTATCCGTCTATTTAGTTTATTGCCTTTAGCTATAGACCAAATCAATTCAACCCCCACATTCGTTACCTTAGACTAGAATTAGACAATTATTAATTACATTCGCCTCCTTGTGGTTCGACCCTGTTACCACTAGCCTAGGTTAGTTTTAATAGGAATTATAAATATTATTTTTGGTACTCACAACGACGGGTATCAAATTTTGGCGCCGTTGCCGGGGAGGCAATTGTTCTAATTTTTAGTTGTTTTATTTTAGTCTGTTTCTTAGTTTAAGGGACATTCGTTCCTTAAACTATTCTCATATTCTTTTTGTAGTTTCCTCTTATGCGCAGGTCACAGGGTGGTGAATTACTACCGATCAATCCTGAGATTGAAAAGACCTTGCGTGAGTTAAGGCGATCATCTAGGGTACTGCCGACAGAGGAAGAGCTGAGTACTCTGTCAAGTTACTAGGAGAACGCCTTATTTGAGGAGGATCCCCCTTCATCTCCTGTCTCTAATTCATCAGCTGAGACCGTCACTTCTCCAGAAATTCCAGTCATGGCTGAAGAAGCAAGCATCGCTAGTCACTCTGAGCCGACAGCTGCGAATCTTTACAAAGGATTCACATTACCAGGGGAAGACCGAAAGTTCGAGCTAAAGCCTGCCTATATTAATTTGGTTGAGAGAAACCAATTCGGGGGAGCTGAAACTGAAGATGCAGCTAAGCACATGGAGACCTTTATAGATTATTGTTGTTCCATCCCCGCACCCACTGGCGTGACCCCGGATCAAATAAAGGAGACCATGTTTATATTCTCCCTTCGTGATGCTACAAGGGAATGGTATAGAGACCTGGATCGAGCTGCTAATGGGATCACCGACTGGAGTTCATTGGCCTTGGCATTTTACAAGAAATACTTTTCTGCCTCGAAGACCAATGCCATTAGAGCTCAGATCACGAGCTTCAAACAAGGGCCGGATGAGAACTTTCATGAGGCCTGGGTCCGTTTCAAGAAATTGGTGTGAACCATACCGCACCATGGGTTTGAGAAGTGGAGCCTATGCAATCAGTTCTATAATGGGCTCTATGATGATCAAAGAGCTATCTTGGATGCTGCAGCAAGTGGCCGATTTGCAGAGAATGTTGGAGAGACCAAACGGTGGAAGATCATTGATGATTTAGCCACCCATAAAGCTGAGTATGGGAATTCCAGGGGGAATCAAAGGAGAAGTGTTGAATCTCCTTCTGTGGCTGCAATAGAAGCTCTCATGGCAAGATTTGACAAGTACGAGTTGGGAGGAGCTTCAAAAGGGGGAATCTACCATGTAAATGCTGTGTCAGACGGTCCTTTCGTCTGCAAAAGATGTGGAGCTGATGGACATGTTTCAGAAAATTGTCCTAGTCCCTTTGAGTCTTGTGCTGCCTTTCAACATTATAGGCAGACAAACACCTACTATGAGCCTAATGTTCATCCCAACTTGAGGTGGAGTAGCCAGAATGTCCTAAATCCAACTCCACCTCCGCAACAGCAGCAGCAGCAGCAAGCTTATGTGCCCCCTCACAAGCAACAACCATATCAAAAACCTCCCTATGTTCCGCAGCAGCAACAATCTCAAAATTCTGACTTTGCTGAGTTGAAGAATATGTTGCAAAAGGAGTCCCAAGCTAGAGAGGTCGGGATGAAACTACTAGAGAGCCAAATTGCTCAATTGGCTAGCAAGAGTACAACTCGAGCTCCGGGACACTTACCGACTCAGACGGACCAGAAAGAGACCCTTAATGCCATCACTTTGAGGAGTGGGTCTACCCTTGAGGGGCCCGTCATGGTCGAGGACGATGCTGCAAAAGATGAGGTGGAACCGAGTCAAAAGAAAGCTGGAACGAACAAAAACAAGAAAAAGACGAACAGCAGGTATGTCAGTCGATCGACTGACATACCCGGGCGATCGACTGAAGTGCGACAAACAGTAGCTTCTGGTCCTATTCAAGTCAGTCGATCGACTGACCTAACCGGTCGATCGACTGAGATTGCTGCTGATAGTGAACCTTTTCGTCCTCCAATGCCCGATAACTTGAGGGATCATTTGTTTCGGGGTACGACTGCCCCGAAAATATTGAGGCGGACCGACCGCTGATGGGTCTATTCAGTTTGGCACGACCCTATGTCAATTAACGGTTCACATTTGAGACGGTCTAAAGAAGGGTCAAGCTTCAACAAAGATAAAGTGGTAGATTTTCAGCCTAAATCCACCGACGCCGGCATGAGAGACTTAGAGGAGAGGGCTAAGCTACTTCTTACAGCCCCCTATTCGGAGAGATTGGTGCCGATGAAGGAACAGGTATCTTTTAATAAGTTTGAAAATGTTGTTCGTAGTCTAAACGTACAAGTACCTTTCCTAGAATTAGTTAATCAAGTGCCTGCTTATATGAAGTTTATGAAGCAATTACTGTCTAAAAAGAAGTCACTTGAAACTGTGCATACTGTCGCATTAACTGAGGAGACATGCTCTTATTTGTCCCATACTACACCCCTTAAGCTAGAAGACCCGGGAAGCTTTTCAGTCCCTTATAATATTGGCACCTTTCTTATTGAGAAAGCCTTATGTGACCTAGGAGCCAGTATTAGCGTCATGCCCTTAAGTCTTGCTAGGAAGCTGAAGTTGAATAGGTTTGTAGTCACAAATATGACAGTACAGATGGCTGATCGCTCTGTGGTCCAGCCAATAGGAGTCTTAGAGGACATCCCCGTGCAAATAGGGAAGTTTTTCTTCCCTGTTGACTTCGTGGTGCTTGATATGCCCGAAGATGCACACATACCTATCATACTAGGTAGACCATTCCTGCACACTGCTGGTGTAGTTATTGATGTTGGTTCAGGTACTTTGACCTTTAAGGTAGGTAAGGATTCCATTGTCTTTGCCCATACAGCTAGGAAGAAAGACTACATGTGGCCTGTCACTTGCAATACGGTTTCTGAAAAGAAATCCTATTTTATACTTCCTGATTTGCCTGTCTCTATTTCTACTCCTGTTGTAACACCTCCGCCCCAGATTGGGAGCAAAGTGGAGGAAGATTCTTCTGTTTTAGACATTGCAGGAGCTGGTTTGGGGAAGGGAGAGATGCCTGTTGCTCCAGCTGTGAAGGAGCAAGTCGTTTCAAGAGGCGGACTAGGTTGCCTTAGCTATGGCACGGATGAGGAGCTTGAAGGTGAGCCAGCCAGAGTGAGAAAGTCCGACTTGGACTTTGATGAGCCGGAAGAGGTCATTGATTGGGGAGATGACGAAGTTGTTGATCCGTCAAGCTCTACGGATGCTGAAGTTTAGAAAGGTGCAGCTGAGAAGATGAGCATCGTTGAGGCTACCTCTTGTAGCCAGAAGCCGACGAAGTGGGCCATACCGTGGCCATTCTTGATCAACTACTAGTTGATCACGCGCTTTATCAAAAACTTCATTTTACTGCTCTTAAACTATTTTTATTGCTTTTGTGTGCACGAGACTTCGCATTTAATTATTCTGTTTAGGATTTTTAAGCACTTTAGAATTTATTTAGGTTTTGCGCAATTTTAGGCGCGTATTATTGTGCACTTGCAGGTTTTTAGACCTCATTAGCTCAAGTTATTGAGCAAATACGAAGAAATCGTGGTTACAAGAGTATTTTTCGATCGAGTGACTGTATGGTCGATCGATCGCCGCCGCTCTGATTCAGGAGCATTTCTGTTCACTCAGTTGATCGACTTCCTGATATGGTCGATCGACCGCCCTGGACTGTTGTACCTGTTCACGACCCCTCCCCTGTTGTGTTTGGTCGATTTGCGGAATTGAGGGAGTTTTCTACTCCACTTTATCTTCCGTCATATTATTTATTTCTTCTATTTTCTCAATTATGCACATAATTACCGCTTCATTATTGTTTTCTCGGTTTTATGCGTGGTATTTGTTTGTCTTTCAGGTACTTATTGGTAGCACTGTTAGCTACTGAAACCTCCTAGCTCACGCTGGTTTGGGGAGGTTTCCTTTTGCTGCGCTTAAAGTCTTGTGAGTTCCCGATTTTCACTCCATGTCATATTTATTTATTTTCACGCAAATTCTCATTTCCCTTTTATTTCATTATATGATTTTGCACAATGGGGACATTGTGCGATTTGGTTTGGGGAAGGGTTTTGCGTCGCATATCATTTGCTTGCATTCACGTTTACATTTTGTTTTGCATTGTTGATTTCATTTCTCATATATATAAAAAAAATTCAAAAAAAAAAAAAAATTGAAAATTTTCAAAAATTTCAAAAAAAAATGCACGTTTATTTTAACATATAGGTCGAGTTGGAACGGTAGTATTTCAATGATGATATTGCATTTGCATCTGTTTCTGCCTGAACCTTGCTAATTGACATGTTATTAGTAGAATCGTATAAGTGCATATCTACGAGTTTTCGTTAATTATTTGCTGAACTTGAGACTTGACTTAGATATTTGGCAAACTACATCATATTTCTGAGTTTTAGAGCCTATAACTGGTGTCATTCATGACCAGTTCATCTAGGAATGTGAGTAGTACTCCTTGTAAGACATGTTTTATAAATGTGCATAAATATGAACTTGATCTGCTTAATACATGTATGCATTCGGTTTGTGGTTTGTAGACACATGTGGTAGAGGTTTCCCTTTTTTCGTTTTGCCCATAAGCTTCACACTGCCAAAAATAGCCTTTTTGTCCCGTTAACTACATCCTACATTTAGCCTGCCTTGTCAAGCTAGTAGTCTATACTCTTGGGATTGTTACTTAGTTTTTGGTAGCATTTGCTCTTATTGAGATTTTGTTGGATAAAAAGAATGAAGGAGGAAAGAAGTTCAAAGAAAAGAAAAAAGAAAGAAAGAAAAAATGATTCGAAAAAGAAAAAAAGAGTTATGTACTGTTTACTTCAGTCGATCGACCACTACATCAAGTCGATCGACTGGGTTCCGAAGGAAATCAATTCCCATAATTCAAAATCCTTATCTTATGGCGATTTTTGCTCCCATGTTGCATTAGTATCTTATGGGAGTTGGTTGATTACTTTTATACTGGAGATTGTGAGTCTTGTGCTTGCTATAGCACCGTTTCTATTGACTTATGAGCAAGAAGTTGGATGTTGCCATATGGTTCCGTTTTGGTACTAGCTTGATCACCTGTACCTCCACTTTTCCATAAATGTTTTGCCTCTTCTTACCCATTACCTCACATATCCATATTTACCTCGGCATGTGTCATGATCATTTGTTTGGTTGGAATGCATATGTACGGTTGTAGAGATCATTTTCATATTAGATTGCAGGCATGTTCTTATAGGTCGTAGTTAGGTGAGAGTCATTACATTATTACTTCTTTCTATCTTTTACATATACTCACCCGTATTCATTGAGTGATATGAGCGACCCGTGACAGTCCAATTTGATAAGTCTCTATAGTTGATGGTTCAGCAGTTTTTAACGACTTCATAACTCGGCTGCATGATTCATAATTGCTAATTGATTGTTGGTTATTGCATTAAAATGGTTTAGGCTTTAAATGTTGCAATTCACTCTGAGATTGAACTCGTTCCATTAGGTCATTAGATCGAGTTTAGTTCTTGCTTGGGGACAAGAAAGGGTTTGGTTTGGGGAAGTTTGATGCGTGTCATTTATAGATGTTTTACACCTCATTTTACACGCATTTCAGAGCTCATTTGTGTAGTTTAAGCTACCATTTCCCCTATTTCCGTCTACTTTCGTATTTTTGTACATTATTGCAAAAATGTGAAAAATTCAACGGAAATTAAGCTAAATTCGTCCCCGAGTATCTTGCATTGCATTTGACGTGAAGAATTCACTTAAGGAACGAGCTTGGTGCGCGTTTCAAGGCCCAAAAGACAAATTCACGAGACTATAGAAGTCAACTATCAGCTACTTCAGTCGATCGACCACTGCCTTCAGTCGATCGACCAACCTGCGGGTTCTAGTAGCTACTGTTCAGCTCAGAGCAGACGATCGACCGCCATGCTTGGTCGATCGACCAAGCCGCTACTTCAGACGAGAATTAAAAGATCGAGATTTATCAAGCTCATGAGTTATTAGGTTTAGGAATAATAGCTGCGTACTTTTCCTTTATAACGCAGCATGAGTTTTCATATAACTATCTAATTTTTATTCAAGTTTAATATACAGTTTTAGTTTATCAATATTTAGGGTTCAAGGATTATTTCGGGATTGAATACAATTCATTTTGATAATCCGGCTTTGTTCTTTTCCTTCGCAATTCACACGGTACTCTCCTGTTTTGTTCAAGTTATTTTGCTTTCTTTCATAGTTATAGAATTGCTAGATCAGTTTCCCAAGCCGAATTGCCATCTTATGTTAATTGTTTATCTTACCGTATCAATCATGAATTCTGTAGTTTATTTAGCCAATCTTACTGTTGTTATCATTCTTAGTATGAGTAGCTAATTTATTCGTGCTAGGATGTAGGGGAATTATAGCATAGGCGGCATTAGAATTAACATGGCCTGAAATCGTGTGTCAGTCGATCGACCGCCATACCTGGGCGATCGACTGACCACGTGAGGTTTACCTTCGTTTTAATTGATTTAAATGTTGTATTTGACGAATCGAATGCATGCGACTAGTTGAATGCTTAATATATGACTGGCCCATTAGATCGAAAGATAGGGAAAGTTGTTAGACCACCAATTAAAATGACTAAACTATGCTGAGATCGAAAGATAGGTAAAGTTTAGATTATTAGTCACTTTTCAGGACGAGAGTCAGTATTAGTGATATTAGGGACTTGTAGCGAGATCGAAAGATGCTATTTGTTAAGAGTGGACCGAGAGGACCTCTTGTTTTCCCGCCTCATGTGTTTGATTTAGACCTACTTAGTATGCTGCCGCCGAAACTATAGTGAACCGACCATCCTAGTAGCCTTTCTTTTATCTGTTTTATCCGTCTATTTAGTTTATTGCCTTTAGCTATAGACCAAATCAATTCAACCCCCACATTCGTTACCTTAGACTAGAATTAGACAATTATTAATTACATTCGCCTCCTTGTGGTTCGACCCTGTGACCACTAGCCTAGGTTAGTTTTAATAGGAATTATAAATATTATTTTTGGTACTCACAACGACGGGTATCAGTGATGGTGTTGGAGGATTGTATGTATTGATGTTGTTGCATTATCTTATATTGTGTAATCAGTAACTGACCTCGTTTAATTGTTTTAAAAACTGTGGTGATCCATTCGGGATGGTGAGCAGGTATGATATAGATGCACGACGGATTGTTCGGCTTGAGTCATCACGAGTCGTTTAGAAGTCTTCCGCTGTGTTGTCAAACATTTTGTTTACTTTAGTTTGTTTTGGATTTGGAACAGTTGTATCACGTTTCACAGTTTTGGATTTTGTTATGTAATCACTTTAAACTTATCAATTAAAGTACGTTCTTTTATGGTCTATTTGATATTCATTACCTCGGGTAACTGAGATGGTAGCACTTTCATGCATTGGGTGGTCTTGGTAAGGCACCTTGGTGTATGGGGGTGTTACATGGCGTGTTTTGGTTGTATCATTTAGCCCAGCTACTGGATTGCACCTTAGTTGAAAAAATGCACTAAACAAACACGCCACCTCTAATGGCGTGTTTAATGAGGAAGACACGCCACTCCTAATGGCGTGTTTGGGTTATATCATTTAGCCCAGCTACTGGATTGCTGGTACTTCCTACTAAAAATAGACATGTCATTGGGTATGGCGTGTTTGATCCCTTAGACACGTCATTTGTAATGGCGTGTTTGTACCGTATCTATCTAGGCTCGAAAAAACCGAGCCTACATGGACACAATTTCGACAAATATTTTCAAAACCGACCAAAAATGACAATTATTTTATTTTTGAGTATTATTTCAAAAAATCGTTCGTCTTTTTGCTACTATTGCTTCCAATTGATAATTGAGGTAGGAAAAGTGTCACTCATATATCCCAATCGTTTTTCTCAAATCCTTGGGTTGACTTGTGAGAAAGCAGATGGATGACAATCATCCCATCTAAACGCCGCTATGCACTTTTACTAGTCACATTTTTCTAGAGGCCAAGAAACAGTCTGTTAGGGTAGACTTGGCAATATTGTCGCGACGTGATTAACCAGACTTGTACTTGATCCGATACTCAAACTAAAGATTCAAAGTTTATTCGAACCACAAGTTTCCCGAATCATTATACCCCGACCCAAATGTTTGTTGTTCAACACTGATTATTATTCATGAATAACTTGATAATAGTTGACCCAAAAATGACCACTCGAAATAACTCGTGCCGACCCAAACCCGACTCCAAGTCAGCAAACCCAAAATTGATCTGACTTGAACGGATTCGTTCCAAACCCGACTCAATTAACCAGTTTAACGGGTTATGAGTTATGAGGTAATTCCGGCCAATAATTGAGTTAGGTTTGTCGGTTAAGAAACTAAGATATCGGTATTATGAGTATCGCAGGTCGTTTTGGAACACGTTTTAAACGCAAAAACTCAGTACTCGACAATTCACATCCAAATTTCCAAGTTCCAACTTCCAAATTCCGAATTCTGTCCCCCTGTATCTACCATCTACCTACTAAACATAGAAGTACATACTATTCTATAACTTGTCGTCCAACTTACGCGGAACAAACAGTCTCGCTTTCCTTGTTCCTCGAATTTCCTCTGTAAAAATCCCCAATTCCACAACAACAACAACAGCAAGCTCATATCGGATTATAATCCCCGAATGCCAGCATTGATTAATAAAAGGATTAAGAAATTGAGCATAGTTTGTAGGGATAGGAGTAGTTAATAAAATGCAGACGGATGCGAGTGTAGGACAGAGAGACGGGTGTACGCGTAAATACGTAAAGGTGGAGAAGCCTCCGCAACAACAACAGCAAGCTCATATCGGAATGATGTCGCAGCTTCTCTCAGGCGGAATTGCTGGTGCTGTTAGTAAAACTTGTACTGCTCCCCTTGCCCGTCTCACCATCCTTTTTCAGGTCAACACTACTCATACTCTACTACACGTTTACTTATTTTTCAGACTCACAATTTTGAGGAATAATAGTGTCTCAATTTTGTCATATTAATCACCACTACAGTACACTACACTGCAGTACGGGTAAATATATCATTCTTATCATATAAGTCTCTCTCACAAGCTTGTGACGGGTCAAGTATCACCCACATGATAGATAAAACAAAAGAAGTAAAAGTGCCTAGGTAATCACAAAAAGCTTGTCTTGATCTCCCCGAGTGGGTTTTATTTGACCCGTCATAAGCTTGTGACGGATATTGCCGAATTAGTGATATCGTTATTACCCGTACAATTAAATGCTTGGTTTCTTAATTATCATCAACTATTTTAGCCCTTTCTATTCTATTTACTGATAACACCTCACTTGTTGTCTTAAGTAATACAGTAGTCTACTGCGATTTTGAAAACCAATAAAAGGACCGTCCCACATTCTAAGATGCTCGTATTCTATACTACATTCTGTTTTCACAGTCATTTTGGGAGTTTTATCTATCAGCATGCAGTATATATGGCTGTAGGATTATTTGCGACTTCTGATCATTATTTTGGGAGTTTTATCTATCAGCAGTATGGCTAATTTACAACAACTGTATGTCTGTATGTATCATTTTGCTTATTATGTCATCTACGATTTTGTTGAAGGTACTCTTTCATATTTGGTTGTTTTTAGATACAAGGCATGCATTCAAATGCTGCAACTATGAGTAAAGCTTGCATATGGAATGAGGCTTCACGGATTATGCGTGAGGAAGGAGTAAAAGCATTTTGGAAAGGAAATTTGGTTACAATTGCTCATCGCCTTCCGTATTCCTCTGTCAGTTTCTACTCGTACGAGCGATACAAGAATGTTGGTATTTCTATTCCATAAGCTTACAATAGTCATTAATAATACATTTTAAACTTGTTTCGACTGTTTAGTGTCACGTTCCAACTGCACTTCTGGTGGTTCCACTTTTGTATGACTTCCTTTTTGAAAACTTAGTGCAGATTCTGCAGTCATTTCCAGGATTAGAAAACACTAGTCAAAATTTAACCACCCACCTTTTTGTGCGATTAACGGGTGGTTTTTTAGCTGGAGTAACAGCTGCCGCAACTACTTATCCTCTTGATTTGGTGAGGACACGCCTTGCCGCTCAAGTAAGTTTCTTCTAATTAAATTTTGTTCCTATCTAGTTTCTTATGCTTTCACAGGACTCTCAATAAGTTTGATTGTTCTTGTATCATAACATAGATACTCTATTATCAATTTCGTAAGTTAAACTGAAATTTGTGCAGACAAATGTGATTTACTACAATGGTATATGGCATGCGCTACGCACCATTTGCAAAGAAGAAGGCGTGTTGGGTCTCTATAAAGGACTTAGACCAACCCTTTTGGTATGATATTCTTTTTCCTTTCAACTACTCCGTATGTTGTAATTTGAAATTTGTTTCAGTACTGTCGAATGCCTTTTGGTGAGAGAGAAATCCTCCACAATACCAAGTTACTGTCTTCATTTTATAATGACAGAGTGTAGGCCCAAATATAGCAATCAGCTTTTCAGTTTATGAAACCCTGAGATCCCAATGGCAACCGGAAAGGTGTTTATTACATCAACTTGACTCATAATTAACTCAATATGCTAGTATCTGTTTCTGCTAAATTGTTGTTTTCTTAGATATTTTCTTGAATTTGTTGTGTTGATAGCAGGCCGCATGATTCCACGCCTCTAGTTAGTCTTGCCTGTGGAAGTGTTTCTGGCATTGCATCATCCACAGGTGAGTCACCTAAACTATACCAAATATGCAACAAAATTATGGCTTCCTTGTTTTAAGTTCTTTGTTTTTTTTTTTTTTTTTTTTTTTTATCTTAAATCTCGAGTATTATGTACGTGCCTGTAAGCGGAATACTTGTTTTGAATTGTGGCGCTACATGATTTTTTAAGTAAATATGTTAAATCAGAATAGGGAGAATATGATTAGAGTAGGAAAATATAATTGTATTATGGTAAAGAAATGTTGTTGCCTTACAAGCTAATGTGCAAGACTATTTATATACACAATTAAATTTTCTATGTTTGGAAAATATATACAATTGGAATATATGGTGGCAGACAATTGGAAAATATCTTCCACAATTATAGGAGCCAACGGTCCTTTGGAGGTGTGATGGAGCAACGGCTCTTTGCTTGTTTCGTGGGTTGACTAACATCCCCGGAAGTTGGAGTGTGGAGAGTCGAGACACCCAACTTGGAGAGAAGATTGTCAAATGAAGTTCGACCCAATGCTTTCGTAAGTATATCGGCGAGTTGTGCTTTAGTGTTTATATAGCTTGGAGCAATAACGTCTTTTTGTATTTCATCACGAATAAAGTGACAATCGACTTCAATGTGCTTAGTTCTTTCGTAAAATACCGGGTTTCGAGCAATTTATGTGGAGCGCGGACTTGTTGTCACATTGAAGTTTAATAGGGTGACGATGGTGTATACCGAGAAATTGGAGCAAACCTTTTAACCATTTGAGTTCACATACGGTGACGGCCATGGCTCGATATTCGGCCTCGGCAGATAACTTGGACACGGTGGCCTGCTTTTTGGTTTTCCAGGAGATGGAGGAAGCCCCCAAGAATACAAGGTAGGCTGAGAGAGAACGAAGGCTAGTTGGGCAAGTAGCATAGTCGGCATCGCAATAGGCATTAAGTTGTAAATTGTTATCGGCTCGAAGAAGGATACCTTGGCCCGGGTAGTTTTTCAAATAACAAACCACATTTAGAGCTGCAGACCAATGTTCGGTTGTAGGGGCATGCATAAATTATGCTAAGATGTGGACGGAGTAAGTTAATTCTGGTCGGGTTATGGTGAGGTACACAAGACGTCCTACGAGTCGCCGGTATGATTGCGGGTCTGTCATAGGGTAGGCTTTAGAAATACCAAGGCGATGATTTGGTTCCATAGGGACAGAAGTAGGCTTTGTACCAAGCAAACCCGTTTCATGTAGTATATCAAGCGCGTATTTTCTTTGCGATAAAAAAATGCCCGAGTTATTTCGAGTAATTTCGAGACCCAAAAAATATTTTAGGACCCCTAAGTCTTTCATGTGAAAGCATTTACTCAAATACTCCTTGAATTGATCGATGAAGGCTTGATTATTCCCGCAAATGACTAAATCATCAACATAGACAAGTATATGTACCTCGGTGTCCGGGCGAGAGATAGAAAATATTGAGTGATCATATGGACATTGATTGAAACCATATTTTGTGAGGGCGGAAGCGAGTTTAGCATACCAACACCGGGGGGCTTGACGGAGGCCGTAAAGGGACTTTCTCAAGCGATATACTTTTCCACTGGTGGTTGGAGGGAAGCCTGGTGGTGGTTTCATGTAGACTTCCTCATGGAGGTCGCCATGAAGGAAAGCATTATGGACGTCCATTTGATGAAGGACCAATTTTTTAGCTGCGGCAATAGCAAGTAGAGTCCGAACAATGACAAGTTTTATAGTGGGGGCGAATGTCTCATTATAATCCACGCCTTCGACTTGTCGATTTCCCATGACAACTAAGCGGGCTTTGTATCGTTCGATTGATCCATCCGCATTGTATTTAATCTTGTATACCCATTTGGAGCTAATGGCTTTCTTGTTCGGAGGAAGAGTCTCGACAGTCCAAGTATTATTTTTCTCAAGAGCGTCAATTTCTAACTGCATATCTTTGCGCCATTTGGGAACCTGCACGGCTTCTTTATAAAAACTAGGCTCGTGGTATTTAGTCACGGCCGACAAAAAAACTTTGTGTTTAGGAGAAAATTTATCATAAGTAAGATAGTGAGAGATAGGATAAGCGGTACCTGAAGACGATGGTGAGGTAAGGAGTGAATGTAACGAGGGGCGATGGGAAAGAACGTAATCATTAAGATTCGAATTGGGTATTTTTAGTCGGTGTCCCCTGCCCATTTGTGTCGAAGTTGTCGAGTCATTGGGCTGGGGTGAGGTTTGAGTCGTAGGTGAAGAGTGAGGTATTGACGTTTCGGTTGCGGATGTGATAGGGGACGGGTCGACAGGTGGCGGGTCCAAAGGCGAGTCAGTGTGTTGGGTTGATGATGGCGTAGAGGGAGAAGTGTGGGTCGGTTCCGTTGAATTGGGGACAACGAAGGTGGAGTCAGGCGGAGACAAATTGTCAAGAGAAGTTGTTGTAGAGTCGTTCAAGTCGTGAATATTAAGACTTTGAAAAGGGAATTCGTTTTCAATAAAAATAACATCGTGAGATTCAAAATAAGAGCCGGAATTTAAATCGTAGAGCCGCCAACCATTTTTTCCAAATGGGTAGCCATTAAAAACACATTTTCTGCTTCGAGAAGCGAATTTATATACACAATTATGGTAAAGAAATGTTGTTGTCTTACAAGCTAATGTACAAGACTATTTATATACACAATTGAATCTTCTATGTTTGGAAAATATATACAAACTAGTATTGGTGTCCGGTTTCGCCCGGGTTACCTCTACTTACCATTAATTTTATTTTTCATTAAATAAAATTACTAAAGTTGCATAACCCATAACTTTATCATTAATATATGACATATCCTAAAATTACGATGAAATAAATTTTGAGACAAATTCACTACTCCCGCTATTAATATTTTACTCTTATTAATGAAACAATAGTAATAACATTTCAATACTTGTCCGTAATCATTGTTACTTTCACTACTCCCGCCGCAATTATTGTTACTGTCACTACTGCCGCTTTAATATTGATAATTTCACTACTCCCATAGTAATTATTGTTACTTTCATTATTGCTGCATTAATATTGATTATTTCAGTACTTACATTGTTGTTTCTACCACTTACATTAATCTCACTGATAATATTGTTACTTTTACTATTCAAATGAGTGATTACTATCATATAGTTATATCCAATGTTACTACAATTCTTTTCTTTACTGACGAAATTATTACTTTTACTATTTAGGCATGCAATTTAAGAGGATTATATATTTATATAAATTTATTACATATATGCATTAAATCAAATCGAAAGAATTATGCAATATTATATATTATGAAATCTAACTTGAATGATTTATAACCTACTTATATTATATTTTTGTATGTTAAATAATTAACATCTCTATAGATCTAATAAATTAAAGTTTAATAAAATTGCATAGATTTTAAATTTAATATATAATTTTATGATGATAATAATTAATACCATAAGTGTGCATGTTTATACTAATTAATTATTTTATTTTAAGAAAATTTACCATCTTCTAGTCTCCTATAAATATTTAGGAAAATTACCAAGCATCTACTTTCTTTTAGTCTCCTTAAAATTGACCATCTTAATTAATTATTTTATTTTAAGGAAATTGACCATGTTTTAATCTCTTACAAATGTTTAGGAAAACTATCAAGCTTCTATATAATTTAATTTTAACCCAAACTATATAATATTTGCATTGAGATCCCTTAATCGGGTCCATCACACGGTGCTAGTGATTTAAAACTATATAGTATAATTAATTTGTATAACTTTCTTTAATTACATTGAAGTCCCTTGATTTCTGGATTTAATATATAGTATCGATTGGAATATATGGTGGCAGACAATTGGAAAATATCTTCCACAATTATAGGAGCCAACGGTCCTTTGGAGGTGTGAGGAACAACGACTCTTTGCTTGTTTCATGGGTAGCTTTAACCAGGCAATTACCTTCTAGTTTCGTTTTCTTTTTTTTTTTTCCCTGAACTCCTGAACAGTAGTATGTTTGGGATAGAGGAATTTGAAAGGAAAGGAAGGGGAGGTGAATAGAGGGAGATAGTTTTCATTTTTTGTTTATCATAATGGACAGGGTGGGAACAATGTTCCTTACGACACTTCACTTTGGCTGCGCGCCGCGCTTCACGCGTGCAACACGACCCTACGCTCTTCATTTTAGACCAAAAGTTGAAAACTTCGTGGAAATAACCGTATCCGACGCTGCAACAGCGTGTCGTGTCAGACACTTGAAGGCGTGTCAACTCAGATTAAATAGGTTTTTTTTTTTTGTGTGAAAGAAGTCAGATTAAATAGTTGGAATATAAAACCCTTCATTCCCAATAAATGAAAGATAAGAGAGAAAACTCACTCACTCCCTTTCTCTTCCCTCCTTTCCTCTCCCCTCCCACTCCCTTCCCTCACTTTTTTATATCCAAACTAGGAGGGAAACGAGGGGGGGGAGGGGGGGTGTTTTAATTTACCATGAGAAAATGGAGATATTCAATTTTTTTCCGATCCTAATAATCCCTCTATCTCCATTTTGCTAACCAAACAAACGAATCATCTTCCTCCCTTTTCCTTCGAATCCCCTATCAAAACACACCCATAAACTTTATCAGTATAGCATAGCTTATTGCACGTAATGGTTATCTCTGTTAGGTATGCATGCCTTTTTTTTAGGTAACTTAATCCCTCTTTAGAAGAAAAAAATAATGTCTTCATTTGTTTCATGTTGTTGCCAAATGCAGTTATATTCCCCATTGATCTGGTGAGACGGCGGATGCAATTAGAAGGAGCGGGTGGGCGAGCCCGGGTATACAACTCGGGTATTTTGGGTACATTAGGGCATATTATTCAAAGCGAAGGCTTTAGAGGATTGTACAGAGGGATACTCCCTGAATATTACAAGGTAGTGCCAAGTGTAAGCATAGTTTTTATGACATATGAGGCAATGAAGAAGCTTTTGTCAAGTAATCCTCCAGCTCAGTAACTTCAGTTATACTCCGTAACACATTAAATCTCTCCGACAGCTGCAACATTACATTCATGAGACTTTTTTTTTTATCTGGTCTAGACGGCCATGTAGGTGATATTTTTGTCCCAGTCGCCATGGTAAATTTACATGTATACACACACAGTTAAAAATTTTTGATTATATGTCAAGTGGGAAGAAATTATACTGAACTTGTTTGTGAAGTCTTTCTTCTGTTGTACCTTCTGGACCGGTATCTTTTGAGGAAAAATTTGCTGCATAATGTGTATGATCAAGAAATTTACAGTATTAAACGTCCAGCATAAGTTGGAGATACATCATATATTCATCTGCAAGTTAGTGCAGGAGACCAGTTCATACTACATAGTCAGGACGCTAAACAAGCAATACTGACGAAAAATCTTCAAATACTGGTATTGTATGTATAGGTCTGGTCTTCCAAACATGCCAACTTTGTTTGGCAATTGGGTTACAAAGTTGACAATCCAACCCTTTCTCTAGCCATTGCTCGTTCTCACTTGAGTTAAAGGTTCTCCTTAATCTGTTTCCGGTCTCTCACACGTTCATTTGGTTTCATTCATGAGTAAAGGTTTCAGGAAAGAAATCTTTTGTTACGAGTAAGTCATACTTATAACCATTGTAACTAACGGAGGGGTGATATGCACCATTACCCCTCAAAACTAGTGTTTATTTAAGGTGTCTTTTTTCAGCTTCTACTACGTTGGGAAAAGAGCAACTATGTTGTAAGATATCAGTAGCTCGACAACAATGTGGCATGTTTATACTCTTTCTTGCATCAATCTGTTTGTTTTGACCTTTTGAAAAAGTCTTTTCAGCTGTAATCTAAGAAATTAAAGTCAAAAATTTTGTATCAGCACATGAGTGCACATCTGAAGGGACAAATCAGAACAGACTAGTACAACAAATTATCCCTACCAGAAATCTTGCTTTCTTTTTGTTCTCGTTGGCCTGTTTGAAAACAGTTGGACCAAGAAACACAAATTTCTCAACCAAAAACATTAGTATCAAAGTTGAGGGCTCGCTTTCCTTGAAACCAATCACTATGGTATATAACAAGCTATTTGGAGACATCCAGAGGTTAGCTCTTTCTGCCCAGCTTGTTCAGCTGCTCATGTATGACGGCTCAAAATTGTAACTTCAATATATCAAACCCTCGAGACTCGTTACAATTTCTCGGTCATTGCAATATGCAAGGATTGTCAAGACGCGTACTATTTCCTTATTAATCTTAAAACATCACCAATCAAATGCAGGGAACCCGTCACCAGAACCTAAAAAATTCAATCAAACTTGATGTCAGGTTCTAACAATCAGAAAGTGCACAGCAGAAGTTCAACTTATTTCTCTAGCTTTGCAAATTGAAATGTTGGTTCTCAAACAAGGGGATAAATCGTTGAAGCTGAAGAAGATATGTAATATGTACGATATGATTTACCTGAACCCTAACAGACTGATTTTGTCGGACATTGTCTCTCAGCCATTTGATAGCTAGGGGTAGGGTAGGGAAAACCATGCTGTTTGTGCCGCTTATTGTACCCTTTTGCATTTCGTCTCTAATTTCTTCAGAACTGATCTCTGCACCCTTGGCATGTCCATCTATCATTTGAAAATACTAGTTGTGGTGAGAAAATTTCTTTTCAGTTTTAAGAATTAAGATCAGATGTTGATGGGGAGGATATGCATTTGGATCTCATCATCCAGATCTAGAACAGCGAAAATAGACAAATTTTTAAGGATCCATTGAGCACAAATGCACAATACTAACAGATGTAGATCTGAGAATTTTAGAAACTGCAGATCATGTCGGATCTACATCTAGGTTGTCGCTCACAAATCTGAATTTTGTCCCTCACACAATCTTGTCAACACCAGGCTCATCGCCATCCCTACTCAGCACCTATGAAGAAAATACTGCCTCGATGTCCAAAGGAACGAGAAATCGACAACTCTAGTCCTGAATATGATCATACCTTTTTCACCTTTGACAAGACTTTCCCAGACTCTCTGCAGAGTCAATTGCCATGATACATCAACCTGGTTATCCAGTTGTTCAGGTGCCTTACTGCTGACCTTGTTATATACAGATACATTAGGAACAAAAAGCGCCTGCTGAAAGTGCACTCCTGATCATCAAACAAAGTCAAGTAAGACACTGGAATACAAAAAGAAAAACGCACGCATTTTCTAGTATTTAAGTCCTAGATTCAATCGGAAGATGAACAGTTTTCACTATCAGGTCTCACCAAAATTGTAAACCTGAATACCTGATAATATGTAAGTAAACTATATACACAGGCAACCCATGTAGCGACTTACCGTAGCTTGCGCATGTTTGCATTAACCGCGGCAGAAGCAACTGAGGATCCCTAACTGACATACAATTGAAGAGCAATATCTGCACATCCATTGATAGCTAATTAGTCAAATAATTTAGGGGGTTTCATTTGCTGGAATATCTTGCAAGCAATAAGTATGAATAACGTTTCTTAAAGCTCATGTACAAATTTGAGCATAGCTAAATATAAGTGTCATGACCCGACAAGAAAGATATGATGGTACTTGCTAAGCGAAATACTTACAAAGTTACAAACATGGATGGGGATATTTATGATATACTAGCTCCGGCAATCTAATTATACGATCCAAAGTCTAAACAACACAATTATTAAGAATACATAGAGGTTATTTCAGAATGACCCATAATAAATATTGTCAAATTGTGCAAGTGTCAATAAATGCATTGAATGGCTGCTGCTCCATAGACAGAAGAAGTGCAGCCAATTAATGACCATTTTTGCTTTATTACATCATGACCTAGAAACCAAGAATACCCTTGAAATACCCTTCTAAGTTAACTACTCAATAATGATTTCTGACCGACGACATTGCGAACAACAATAAAACAATTCTCAGATACCTGAGTTGAATGGCGAAAACCACTTGCTGATTCCAGAGACAGACTTGAAATAACTCCATTGTCGATTGAAGTCACTTGTTGCTCATCCTCTTTTATTGCGTGGGAAAACCATTTTGCACACACTTCCATACTTTCAGGACTGTGGGCTCCATCCAGATAAAACACCAGATTTTCAGAACCTTCAGCAACAATATATTGATCGGCAACAATTTGAGCACGCCCTTGAAAACTAGCGGATGTAAGCCCTTTAATGAACTGTTCGCTCAATGAACTCTAGCAAAACATGAGAAAAGACTAAATTAACATACAAGGTAAGAACAAATATGGATATTGAACCAACTATTCAATGACATGTACCACGCTTACATGGCAAGGAATATCAACATGTCCAGTCCTCTGAAGCCATGAAGAGCACAATGCCACAGCAAGACCTGCATTTACCAACTGATGTTCTCCATCGAGACCGAGTCGCGAACCATTTAGCAAGTGAGGATCCAATGGTGATGCTAACTGAAGATTTACCTGCAAATCTTTTTCTGGTCAATTGATGATCACAACGGTTTCTCTTTTTTGAAACGAATAAGAGAGAGGGAGAGATAGACCACCTCTTGGCTATGGTGGGGTAAGAGAAGGGAGGGGATCAGATATAAGCAGGCTAGGTAGACGTAACCCTCTAACAGAGAGTTTTTTGAATGAATGAAAATTGCATCATGATTTGCATCTACGACAATACTTACAGTCTAATAAGTGCACATAGTTTAGGGAGGCTTTATTCCATCATTTTGAAATCCAAGCATAGCGAATCTTAATTCGATTGAGAGCTTATGGCGTGCAAGAATAAAGCCAAAGCAGGTAGTAATAGATACCAAAATGCAAAATCTCTTATACTTGTTGCACTAGAATGAAGAATGAGTTATAAGCCGTATAACTATACACTAAGGGTGTGTTTGGATAGCGAAAGTGGAGGGAAAGGGAGGGGAGGGGGAAGGAGGGAAGAGAAAGGTAGGTAAGGGAAGGGGAGGGCATATGGGGAGTGGGTGTTTGGATACAATTTCCTCCCAAATCTTGCCTATTGTGGAGAGATTTTGATTTGTCTTGGAGAAGTGAAAATGGATCCCTCCAAATCTCTCCCCCTCCATTTCCCTCCGCCCTTATTTGCTATCCAAACAAGGGATTTTAAATCCCCTACCCTCCCTCCCTTTCTTTTCCCTCCAAATCACTCAATCCAAACACACCCTAAAGTTCCCATTCATTGTACATGACATGGTTACTAAAGTTTGCATTATGTGCTGAACAATCCCAATTCTCAACCACTAGCATTTTGACAAATTAAAAAACATCGACAGTATGTCACTTCTATCAGAATTTAAAAGATTCGGAAAAGCAAAATAATAATATAAAAGTAGTCTTAAAGAATCCTATACATCTAGGGAACTCACGTTCAATTTAGAGCCATTCTGTTTGAGTACACACATAGCTTCCTCAGGCTGTGGGACAGTAAATGCAGGAATACCTTCCTGAAACAATTATGCAGAATAAGAAGTAAATAGCCTGATTGAAATTAACATGTTTATCCTAAGAAATATGTATTATTACAAGAAAAAGTAATTATAAGTACACCTTAAGAATCCCAGATTTTTCATCAGCAATTTGACCAAGAGTGTTTCCTAAGCAAATACAATAAATGAACTCATTAGGCAACATGATAAAATAGATTATATGCAATGACATAAACGTATCATGCAAAGAAGCTACAAATCGACATGGTATCATCTATGGAGCAGAATGCAGGCAGCCTTTTGCAGCCAACGAAAAGTCAGCTTGAAGTAGATTATACTGGGTGTGTTTAGATAACAAAAATGGAGGGAAAGGGAGGGGAGGGAGAAGGAGGGAAGGGAAAGAGAGGGGGAATAGGGTGTAGGTGTTTGGATACAATTTCCTTCCAAATCTTTCCTATTGTGGAGAGATTTTGATTTGCTTGGAGGATGGAAAATGAATGCTTCCCCCTCCATTTCCCTCCCCCCTTATTTACTATCCAAACAAAGGATCGAAATCCCTTACTCTCCCTCCCTTTCCTTTCCCTCCAAATCCCTCAATCCAAACACACTCTACGGGGGCATATGGTTTGCACCATGGAAAGGGGATAAAAAGGGAAATAGGGGGAAAGGAACTGAATTTCCATTGATTAAAAGGCTTGTTTGATTTAGAATACAATAGAGAATGATAACACCATGAGAACCCAACCACCACCATAAGAACACCATCCCTACCATGAAAACCCACCAACATCCACAACCAGCACCACCAGCAGTAGCTCCCCTGCCCTTTACTCGCCGGCACGCTCTTTCCCTCACCTGCCTGCGTGGTGGTTATTTAGGTTGTTGGGTTGAAGGCGGATGTGATTCCCTCTCTCTTACATGTAAACCCCTAAAAGGATAAGTATATAAATGAAGAAATAAAATGTTTTCATAAAATAATTTGAGAAAACATGCAAAATGATATCATAAGCTTTGTGGCAAAAACAAAAATACTCCCACTGTTTTTTATTCACATATTTAGGGAAAAAGAACAGGGGGCTTCAATAGAGAACACCGAGTTGTTGGTCTCAGCAGAATGGCCGAGCTATTCAGCCCCCTAGCAGTACAAATCGGTATGGTCAGTCGTCCTACGCTCCTACCATAGTTGCTTAGCACGCAACGAAAAATGTGCAGCTCGAGGAGCAAATAAGTCAACTCCAAAACTAGCAGGAAATTGACAAGCGTTGAAGGCTAGGCTGACAAAGGAGCTTTGGTGGACATTTGACGATGCATGCACTCTCAGCCCCACTCCTCACTCTCACCGCCGAGACAACTTCTCGGACGACGGCAATCGCGTATTGCGCCGCTGAGTGAGCCTTAGCTTGAACTCTATATTTGTTGAAGTAATGAAAACATTGCAGTTAATATTTGTATAAACTTTGAAGTTATTAATTGTATAAACTTTGGACTGCTCTTGTCTTTCAACTGTGTTCTTTCTTTAATTTGTTCTTGAGTCCCGCTTTGAATCTGAACGACGTTCGTTGGAATTGTTTTGCTTCCTGCTTTGAATGCGGTCGACAATGTTGGGACTGTACTATTTGTTTTATGGAGGCTTTATAAATGCAAATGGAAGGAACAAAATCTACGCATTCTGCTCAGTTAACGGCTCTCTACGATGGACAACCGTTGCAGTCGGCAAGGACCTTGACCTTGGAGACGGACAATATAGTGTGTTCGTCGCAAGATCTTGTTGACACGACTTTCATTGATTTTGACTTGACCAGTTATTGACGAGCTATCCGTTGGCGTTCGTCGCAAATTGTGTTTGGGACGGACAATACGTCGTAAAACTTGTAGTTTAACGTAAATATGGACCCCAAAGACGGCTCAAAACAAAACGTAAATAAGCTGTAGAGGCATAGAGATTAGTAGTTTCAGTACCCATTTTTGTGAGATTGCTCTATTTTATTTAGACACTTACACAGTATAACAACTTTAGTGAGTACGAAGTATAATTCAGCACAACCCCACCGTTTGACCAGCTCGCTCGGTTCACTGTTTGCAATTTCAAATTATTTTCTCAAATCAAAATACAAAAATGAGACATGTGAAAAATTAATGGGTTGACAATTTAAAATCTATAAGTAGTTAACTAAAAAGTAAACTTCTATATATCGTGCAGTGCACGAGGGCCATATCAAGAATAGTTATAAATTACTAATAGAGTACTTCAGGTATGCTAATCAAAAACAAGGAAATGCTTTTAATTGTAAGAAATTAGTCTAAAATCTCAGTACATGGCTACATGCCAATCAATTAAACTTATGCAAGAAGCCGACGTAAGCTTCACATTTAAACTTCATGAATTACTCCGTATAACTTAACAATAAAGATAGATCACTAACCGAGGATTTCCATATGATCATACCCAAGGGAGGATATACCGCAAACAACTGGTGCTTTAACCTGAAAAGTGAGAAGACGTACAATTATGTAAAGCACACACGAAAGTACTACATAATCTTAGATGAGATGTAGAACGCACCACATTAGTTGCATCATATTTTCCTCCCAACCCGACTTCCATTATAGCTACATCAACCTGTTGGGAACTTTAACTATAGCTTAACAACGTTTGATTATCCGTCAATGAAAGAATGATACCAAAACAGCAGACTAAAAGAAGAGAGATGCTGAAACAATAATGAAAAGATAACGAGATAATGCTAATCAATAACCTGCTCAGCAGAAAATATCTTGAAGGCAAGCAGAGCAAGGAAGCGAAAGTAAGTAGGCATAGGTATATCATCAGTGACTTTCTCCTGCAAAGAGGAATCAAGCAAAAACATTTATCAAGGAAAAAACAACAATTACATCTATGGCAGATTTGAGACGAAATAATTCTCATGAAACACAGGGCATACATATGCTTTTGATACTCTGGCATCTCTGAAACTCTGACACATATTTATGAAATGATAAAATCTAGTTTTTATTGTTTCTGATGTTGGAACGCACGCTGCTGGTGTGCTTCCTGCCCGCCGATTGACTATGAAAGGTAATAGTTGGTATATACTAGTATACTATACATCTTTGTGCAAAATTTGCGTTTTCATCAAGTAACGAAAGGAAAACCATCATAAAAGTTTAGGTACAAAAAAAAAATTAGACTTCGCAATACTAGAAATAAGACCAAGACCAAAACTAAGACTATATCTAATACTCACGATACGATATAAAAAGAAGTAAAATCATACCTTCAGCGTATCATAACACCACCAGAAGTAGGCCAAAAACTTTTCTTCACAAATATCGGTACTGCAAAAGAGAAAAAGCCTTAACTGAAAAAATGCACCTAAAATATTATTACCAATAAGCAGATTTGACAACGATCACTTGTTATTTTTCTAGTTGACTCCATTTTCTCCATTATGATATATAGTACTGCAGTAGATGAGACAACCTAAATATTTCGACCGGCAGTAAGAGAGGCAAAGGAGCGCAAATGGAGATGGCAAATCACTATCCAATACAGAGTTACAAGTTTCCTCTTTTCTCTAGAAGAACATGGCTCTTCTATAAACCATTTGGCGCAACACAAGCAGAACCTTAAAAACCAGGTGTAGTAGCAAAAGGACTGATCTTTTTCTCCAAAATACAGCTTAAGAGACATAAGAACTCAAACAAGAGACATGATAGAAAGACATTAAATAATAAGTTTTAGATATTTTTTATTGTCGAATGAATCGCCGGAGCAATACAGTATCGGGGGCGGGGGGATTCGAACCTTGGACCTATTGTCCACCATACCTCTATCTTACCCACTAGGCTAAGACAAAGCAAAGACTAGCTCTATGAACACTGCAACAAAGAGTTCTTGACTTAACATAAGTACAGCTCACCCGTTTAGACGAAATCTTTCCCGCACGTCAATGAGATGGGGGGATGTAAATAGCCCAGTACTGAAGCCGCAGTTACGTAATATAGACTCTGCAAAAACGCAAGTTGAACCCTGTGCATAAAACCCATTAACACAACTTCACATCTCATTCTTCAAGTTAATTCCTACTCAGCTATGCACCGAGCAATTCACTGATAATGAACTTTGTGCCTTCCAACCCACCCCAAAGTCCAACTATGTTTTTATACGTTGAGAATGATTCCAAAATAATAAAGTGATCAAAACTAGATCTTAATGTCTTATTATGTACTCCGTTCATCCCATTTATATCATTCTCATTTGACTGCGGAGGGAAATCAAAGTCAACTTTGACCAATAGTTCCTCACGATATACACTAATTGAAACTTTTTTCTTAGAATCACATTATGCAAATAACTGTTTTAAAAAATTTAATATGGCAAATTTTACGAAATAATGGTCAAAGTAAACATCACTCAGCCACGGAAATCAAATAATAGGGGGGCTAGCAGGGGCGCTCGCCCCCACGGGCCAAGGAAAAATTCGAAAGTTTTAGTTAATATTTCCGAATTTTTTTGATGTTTAAGTTATGCCATTATATTTGTTCGCCCCCCCTAAATGTAAATCCTGGCTCCGCCATTAGAGACAATATATACTTATAGTATAAAGCTTAATAATGAAAGATTAGTAATCTTAAATGACAAAACTGCATTTGACAAGGATATCACATTGACTAGATCATAGGACAACCCAAGTTTATTTTCTCAACTTCAATAACCAGGCTATTAATTGGAACAAATATTCTTCTAATTAAAATGAAAGACAAGATGAATTGAAGAAAATACCTTTCCTTTGGTACCTGCGACATGAATGACCTTCAACTTTGATATTGGTTCTTCCAATTCCAATATCTGCGAATATCCCAAGTATTAGCTTCCATAGTCATCGACATTTAACAGTGGCGGAACCAACATTTGAAGTTAGTGGGGGTGAATAACCTCTACTACTCTAAAAGTAAAATAAGAAAGCATAGTCTAAAAGTAAAAGTGACCTGAACATAATCATAAAGCAGATCAAAACGATCACCACTGTTACTCTTCTCAGCACGCGTGCGGGTAGTTATCAATGACGAAAGTGCATTCATCGCTACTTCATAACGAGACGACGTCGTTTCGTCACCCAATTCATTCGAACCATCTATACAATAGTAAAAAAAAATGAATTTTGAGAGTAACCCAGATGAAAAGTTGCAGTGTTTCTATGATTTATGCATGTTTTATGAAGAATTGAACTTGTCCATGAATGAAATTGATAGATTAAATTAGAAAATATTAATAAAATTGGAAAGAAATGTTACCTTTTGACATAATGAATGATGTTGAGTGTATGAGATTTTTGTTGAGGGGAGTGAGAGATGGTGACTTGATTTTTGAGAAAGGTTGGTGGAGGGTTTCATACGCGACCTTCTTTGTATAAAAAATTCTTCGGATATTCTTAGTTTTCTGTTTTCTATCTTGTGTCCTTATTTGTGAAATTTATGGCTTAATTTAGTTCGTTTTATTTTTGTTCAGCCCTATTTAATTCAGTTCAGTTGAGTTTCTTTCATTTTAACTAGTTTTTGAACTCGTGTCGCACGCGCGATTTTGAAAATTGCATTATAAGTAATATCAAATTAGTTATGAACATTTATGACATAATTACATAAGTAGATCGATCAAAACTTTACATTGCTTGACCGACCCGTTTTATCAAGGTCTGAACCCGTACAACTTGATCCGCAACCTATAGCTCGAAACAGCTCAAAGTCGCAATGATTTAATAATATAGAGTCGACCGTCACAATCTCGTATCACCTCGAAGATAAATTTATGTGAAAATATAACAACTTACATGTTTATTGTTTCTTAGTTACATTGTACTTTCTTAACCATATCACATTTATGTGAAGGAGCTCGAAAACTTTACATCAAAATTCATAATTTTTACAACAAATCTAAATTTCTTCTTAATAAAAAGCTTAATACATAAACTCGAATACAACTGCTTATTTACGGAAAATATTAAAGTAAGTAGGGGAAAGAAAAGTGTTTACCGAAATACTCTTATTTGCTTATCAATAATTTACCATCTATAACGTTCATCCGACCCGCCCTACCACAACAGGCGAAGCCAGGATTAAAAGTGTGGGGTAGCGAAAATATTAAGTGTATAATTTTTCTTAGAAAAAATAGGACTCCTGAAAAAAATGTGTTGCAACATATAAAAATTCAAATTGTAAACGCACAATCAACAATCAAATGAACACTCGATAGTCGATACTAACTTAAAATCCTCGCTTTATAATTCACAATTTATCGTAATTTTATTTGCGACTATAATTTTGATTATATAGCTTTGTGATATAAAAAAAAAATGTGAAACCATTACTATTGTAATAACTTAAAATTTTCACATTTTAATTCGACAACTTATCTTCATTTTATTTTCGGTACACTTTGATACTTTGCGATTTAGAAAATTTTAACCATTATAACAAATACGGAAAAATTTAAAACAAGTCTCTACTCCCTAGTACACAATATAATGGACGTAACTAATTTGGAAAAAAAACTGCAATAATTAACAAATTTATTAATGGTCACGAACTACTTATTGAATTGTTGGAAAAAAAAAGAATTACGAGCGTTTTGGCCGTTGCAAGGTTTTGAACCCAAGACTACAAGATGGAGTACCACTTGTATTAACCGTCGCACCACTCCCATGTTGATGTTTTCTATGCTTTTAAGTGTTATTATTCCTTAATGCGCAGATTTGGGGTAGCAAATATAATCGTCAAAACTAATTTTTTTTTTCGGGGTAGCGACTGCTACCCTTTGCCACCTACTGCCTTCGCCCCTGCCTTATCGATCCACATTGTACTGCCATATTCTACCTCTACCATTACTGCATGATGCCATATTTAACCTCCACCATTACTGTAAGATGCCACATATATTCCTCTTCTGTCGTTGATATCATAATTTCCTCCACCCCGTTAAAAAACCCTCACCACACTCTCAAATCAAACCATAAACTCATCCAAAAATCTCAAAATAGCCTAATTTGTGTAACCCATTTGAAGTTTCAATAAGTGAATTTGTTTTCGTTTTAAAAGATAATAATAAATTAAAGATCAAATGTATTACACCACCATATCAAACCAATTCATAGTAGTTTTTTGGTGTTATTAAAGAGATTAACTTATCTTCTATATAGATTAGTTTTAATTAGGGATGTCAGTTTTACATGTGCTTGCTAAATATATATATCCACCAAATTAAATGGAATAGATAAAAAACATATAAAAAATATAAAAATGGATAAAAAGCGGGTATAAATTGACGATGAGTCAAGTGAAGTTGCATTACCCATCATTCGTTAAGCACCTAGCTTGATCTTTTTTTTTTAAAACAAAAAACAGCTAATTACAGGTTATAACTACTCCATAATAAATTAATCGACATTTCGATCTAAATATTTAGTTGAAATACACATTAACCATGTACCCAAAATTATTTCACTTTATATAATATGAGATGAAATAAAATTCTATATTTTTGTTGGATTTAAACGGTACTTTCTCTATTTATTGCATTTTCATACGTTTACTAAATATATGCGAGTAGTATTTTAATCAAACATACAAAAATAAAATAAATAGATGAATAAGTAGTTGATAAATAATTCACTTTTAATATGATCCATTTATTTCGTCTCATTAGTGATGAATGGATGTGATGCAAGTTACAATTTGCACATATATTTTTCGAAAATCTTTTATCGTATTAGGTTGTGAGTATGTAAATGTGTGAGAGGGGTACAAATTTTCAGAATTCTTAATCGACCAAAATCACGGAACATGACGATCTTATACTATAAGACACTAAAATGGTCCTTTTATATAAAAAAACAACTCATTTACTACTATAAATAAATTAGGCGTTTTTATAGAAAACGGTCGTATTATATAATAATTACGGAGTGCTGCTTAGGCAAAGTGTGCATGAGAATATTTCGATTTGGTAACTTTATCTAGGAATCTAAGTCTATTCAACAAAATTACTCCTCAAGCTACTCGGTTTTTATTCGATTACTCCATATGAACTCAATTATATGTTGGAAATGTGTAGCAATTCAATAAAATAAAAAAATCTAAACCTATTTGTCAGTCACATACATAATGAGAAAGAGGGTAAACATTTGACTAAAATTTTTAACTAATGTGTGTAGATTTACTTACCAACAAACCTGCTTTACCATTTTGTTTCGTACAATGTGGAGCAAAAGTACTCAACTAAATTACCAAAGGGCGTTTCGACTGTTAATACATATGAGCTACCTTTATAGCTTGACGCCATCTCAAACAATTTGCAATCAATGCAATAAAAAGATTAAGAAATCTATTGATAAAAATGTTCAATAAAAAGTACTCCGTAGTTAGTATAACCTCTTACGCAAAGAAATATAAATGTACTACAATCCTAAGCAAGACCAAATAAGTCAGAAGAAATTCATACATGAAATTAAATAAAGAACAACACCAAAACATAAATTGATAATCGAATAGATCGGGCAATGTCATATAGAGAAAATAGATGAACTAATATAGGCAAACTAAGAAAGAGCAAAGTGTTATTTATATATGAGAATTGAGAAACATTAAACTCACAATCAATTAGAAGACCACCAATAAAATTATTTGTGTGAATATACTGAATATTATACTCTGGTTTTAATTATTAGGGGTTAATATTTATATATGTTGTTACTTTTTTGAAATCTTTTCTAAAAATATCTACCATTTATGTTTGAATACGTTCAATAATTGGGTATGTTATTTTTGAATTCTATCAATTAAGGAATGAATATCAATTTAATATGTCACCTAAAATTATGCTAATTACTCCTATGTGTTAACCGATATTATCATTTATCATTTATGCAGTTCCTAAATTAAAATAAACTACTTTTAAGATGTTAGTTATGACAATATGTTAAAGGACTAATCAGGTAAAACTTTATTTCAAAAATCGTTTATTGATTTAGAAGAAGTCAAGAACAAATCAGAAGCTACAATATATTTTATCGACTCAACGACAATCGGGGACGACTCATTTGTCATGCTTTATAACTAAAACGTAAAGATTTATATTTTTTGTAATATAGTACTCCGTATAAACAAACTTTAATGCATTTGGAAGTAAAAAACGATAAAAATCATAGGGATACGTTGGCAAAATCATCTTTAAATAAAAAAAGAATAAAATTTGATTCCAATATTCACCCCTGAATTTATGGGGTATTCAAATCACTTCCTTAATTAATTGTAATTCGTACGGAGTATGAAGTAATATTCTTGGCAACTACCACTTTTGAAATATTGTATTTTGTAGCCTTAATTAGATAATGCTAACAAATACTCAATTTTAATTTTTTTTTTAATAGAGAATGACACGTGGCGTTTGAAGGAGTTGTGACACGTGGCGACCAACGGGGCTGGCGGTTGTTGCTTTAGTATAATATATGATTCAAATCACTTCCTTAATTAATTGTAATTCGTACGGAGTATGAAGTAATATTCTTGGCAACTACCACTTTTGAAATATTGTATTTTGTAGCCTTAATTAGATAATGCTAACAAATACTCAATTTTAATTTTTTTTTTAATAGAGAATGACACGTGGCGTTTGAAGGAGTTGTGACACGTGGCGACCAACGGGGCTGGCGGTTGTTGCTTTAGTATAATATATGATATGATATATGATTCAACTCATCTCTTCACAAATAAGCTCTATTCAATTTAGCTCAGTTCCATTCAATTAAGTTCACTTCAACTCGGCTCCATTAAGTTCAATTCAGCTCCTTTCAGCCGAAAAGAACAGGGCCTTACTCATTAAAGGTTGAAAACCTATGCGTTGCAACCTAGGTAACACCAAAACAGATACGAACACGTGACACGACATTCTATAAAATTTAGGACACGGGACACGTTATTTAAATTTAATAAAATATACTCCCTCCTATTCACAATAAACCTCCCATTTCATTTTGACACAAAAATTAAGAAAACACACTACCCCACCATATAAATAAATTTGAACCACACAAATACACTACCCCACCATACAATTAAACTTAGACCACACAAACACTTACCAAAAAAGGAAATAGGGAAGTTATTGTGAATAGACGGAAATGGAAATAGGGAGTTTTATCTTGAATAGAAGGGAGTATATTTTATAATTATAAACGTTCGATTTTATTTTTTAAAAATTATTTGATATTAAATTTAAATAAGTGAAGGTAAAATTTGCCCTTGATTATAACTCATTTTCATTTACCATCCAAACGCATCTTCTAATCAATCTCTTTTGACAGCTCATTTCTCGTTTAAAGAACATCATTCACCCTAAATGATGTCCAAATGTCATGGACACGCGTCGGACACGCCCAAATACCATGGATACGTGTCGGACACGTGCCCAAATAAATGTAGAAAGTTAGACACAGATTTATAGGTGTCCGACACGTTTCGGTGTGTGTTCGAGGAGTGTCGGTGTCCGACACGGTGTCGGACACAGGACGACTGATTAGGAGAAGTATCTGTGCTATACCTAGGTTGCAACTTAGTTATAATTATGATGGAAAAAAGGTTATACAACTTTAATATTTACATCCTATGTTTAATCATTTGTTTACATAGGATTAAAATATCTCTTTCAAATAAATTAAAAGATAAATAAATATATGGGATGAATATGGTAGAAAACACTTTGTTAATACAATGAATTAGTTTAGTGATAATTTGAAATCACGTCATCATATGAATTACATATACGGAGTAATGTTTTATTGGAACATATATTTCTTTCTTTTCAAATAAAATAAAATTTAATTAATTATATCATTATAATAAGTAAGAGGTTCCATTAATATTGACCATTTTATCGCTTTTTCTCCCCCTTTAAAAATTGTTAAAACTTGAAAAATTAACATGAAAAATTAACATTACGTAACGTTACATTTAAAGTCTCTTATATAATAAGTACTAGATTTACTTGTAACACCCGTAAATTTTTAGTCTCATTTCTTTTATTTTTAGTTATGAGATCCAAAGTTATATAATAAATACTAGATTTAATTGTAACACCCGTAAACAATAAGATTTTATTCTTATTCATCTTCTATCAAACTCTTATATTTGTCTACACTAGTCGTTGCTCCGCGCCCTACCGGGCGCGGTGCCCCAAATTAGTAAAATCCCAAGCGGAAATAAACTCAATGTATGGGAATAGAAAGGGAAGCGGTCCATCATGTTTGTAGAAATCGTGGACCGTGCAAAGTAGTCATCACACAATTGGCAGATTAGAAATGGTTTGTAACACCCCTCATACCAAGGTACCTTACCAAGAACTACCCCAGCATGAAAGGCTGTTACCATCTCGGTTGCCCGAGGTTAGTATACCAAAGTTAACAATCCAAACACATTTATTAAAGTATAAAAGATTAAAGTTTACATGTTCTCCAAAACCAAAACCAAAGTGCGAATGTGAAAAGTCTAACAACTCTCAAGAATGCAAACTAAATCTCTTGGCGGCGGAAGCTAGACTCGAGTGATAACTCCCCATAACTGCCCCATAGTTAAAGAACGACATCACCTGTCACAATCTGCTCACCATCCCCAAATAGATCACCACAGATTTATAAAACAAAAACAGGGTCAGTTAATGAATAATCAACGCAAGACAAGTACAAAAAGGTAACCAGCTGATCATCACCCTCCTCCGGTCTCCCGATCTCACACAGTAACCGACTACACACAGAAGTGTGTAGCCCTGCCAGATTACCCATCGCAACAGGTAATCCTCGCCGCCAGTGGGGGACGCAGCCAATCCCCACCTAAGCCCCGCTCATCAACGAGCGATATCTAGTCCCTTAATGTGCACATCCCCTCCCGTGGCGGGTTCCACGGGGGGCGAACTAGGGTTTGAAGCCACTCCCGCAAGTGACTCCACCATAATCATCATAACACCAACACCAACACCACACCAACACTACACCAACACTCCAACAATGATCAGCAGACAAACAATCGTACACAATAGAACATAATCTCAAATCAATTAAACAGGAACTGAGTAGGGAAACCCTACCTTAGCACAACAGCAAGAGATACAAAAAGGCAATCTAGAACGGCTCCTCTACGAAGTCTCCACCTAACACAATCACATAAACAACAATCACCATATGCAAAAACCCCTATTTTCCCCCAATTCACCATTAATCCAACCCTAAAGATTAACCAAAGGATATAGGGTAAAACAAGAACTTACCGACGATAGGACTCAAGATGAAAGACCTTGTTAACGATCACACACACACTAGGGATAGATTTCGAGAGGATTAGAGCGTCGTTGAGTGTTTAGGTTTTGTAAAAGTGTAATTAGAAACTGATTAACGCGTTTATATAATTCTAATCATCTCCAAATCAAACCGCGAAAAAACACCCATCAGACCGGATACTCGGTCGAGTACTGAGTATACTCGACCGAGTACGCTCAACTCGGTCGAGTACTCTACATACTCAGCCGAGTATTCCTGGGCAGTGAGCCACCCAGAATACACCATGTCCCTTACTCGGTCGAGTAGGCCATACTCGGCCGAGTACGGGCTTAGGAAATCCGTAGTATTACAGTCTTCCCTCCTTAAAAAGAACTTCGTCCCCGAAGTTCACACTATAAACATGAAACCAGACCGACAGAACTCACAAAAATCACATCAAGTAACACAAACACCTAACACTAGCTAAACTAACACAGAACATCATTAACCCGACTCAAACTAACTCAAAAACAAACATGCGACCATCTCCTACTCCCCTAAAAAGACAACGGTTACGTCACCGTAACCAGACATACCTGATAAAAAAGGTTAGGAAAACGTTCTCGCATAGCCTCCTTGGGTTCCCATGTGGCCTCTTCCACATTATGATTAGACCAAAGCACCTTGAGTAAGACGGTTTCACCATTCCTTGTCTTACGTACCTTGCGGTCTTGTAGACACCTCATTTCTGCACCTCCCGCAAACCACCCGGTGATGATTAGGCCGCATGTTTGGTACGCGGAACGATTTGTGACAGTTTGTAAGTTTATCGTCAAGTGATTTCTCAAACATTTATGTCTACCTCTTAGTTGTCATCTACGCGCCGATACGGTCGTTTTGACAGTAATTAGAGTACATTTGGAGTCCGGGCCTAAAACCGTCTTCATTTTCTGATAACCGTTAAATCCCGAGTCAGAATGTTCTGGAATGTTCCGGAAATTTCTATTCCATATTTTATAAATATTTCACAATCTTTTAATCTTTGGTAAACAATTTCCCGTAATATTCATACAAAATATTAAGGAAAATAAGATTATCCCGTTATTCCATAAACCAAACACGGAAATCTTTCTTCCGCAGGAGGAAACCACCTGGGAACAGACGCAGCAGGTGCTGCGCCTCCTCCAAGAGACGCAGTGCATGCTGCGCCTCTTCCCAGGTTCTTTTCTGCGTATTTTTCGTATCTTTTTCATATCTTTTCGAGATTCACTTCCAAAGTCTCTCCGAAAACCCTATACCTTCACGTGATTAGTATAAATAGGAGCCTTCGCTCCTCATATTTCTCACGCGAGTGTCCGCCCTTCTCTTCTTCCTTTGCATTCTAGACCACGTTCTTACTTTTTGGCGTCTACGTGCTTGAACATTCGACCATGTAAGCTCGGATCCTTCTGAGTACCAGCCTCGTTTGCATGACCGACCAATTTGACCAACTCCACAACTAATCAACTTAATTAATCTTAATCGTTTTCCTCCTACGAGGGCACTTTCGTTACATTCGAGTCGAGCATCACTAATCATAAACTTAGTTCATCTCGTTTCGTCAAACATGTAAGTCTGAGAGTGTAAATCCTTCTTTTATTTATTGTTATTTACTTTTTTGTATCATTAATGTAAGATTTATGTCGAAAATACTTATTAAAACCGATTTCTAAAACCTCGTTTAAAACCCTTTTTACGGATTACCAGAAGATAACCGTCGAGAAAGGACGCAGCAACTGCTGCGCCTCTTCGAAGGAGCGCAGTGTCTGCTGCGCCTCTTCGTGAGGCTGCCGCAGTTCCTGCTTCCTTTCTTCTTCCTTCGTCTTCTGTAAATTCGTTAGTTTTTATTTTTTTCGTCTTGTTCGTCAATTCTTTGGCATAATAGCATAATAATTTCACATGTACACTATTTATCATTCATTAACGCATGTAATTTAGTCATTAAATTCGACTTAAATCCCTTATAATCCAATATTTGCGGGTTTTTCGTCATTAAACTCAATTCGGGTTGTAGAGATTCGATTCATTCATATTGAGTTTCTGGAATTCGATCTTTGATATATTTCCATCTGTCTTTTGTCATATTCGTCATTAGTTCGTCATTAGTTCGTCATGTTTAATCTATTTAGTTCACCCATGTCGCTAATCAATCTTTCATCCATGTAAATAATTCGTTCACATTCGTTTCATCCATGTTTTACTGCCTTTATGACTCATTCATATGTAATTAATGCATTAAATCACTTCTATCCGAGTTAGTTATCATAATCAATCCTTAAAATCATCAATTAATATTAACGATCTGCAGTTCCGGCTTCATAGCCAGAACTCACCCTTGGAACAGACGCAACAACTGTTGCGCCTCTTCCAAAGGGCGCAGTCCTGCTGCGCCTGTTCCAGGTTGACTTCTGTCTCTGAACTTCCGTTCTGCCTTGACCTAATTAATTAGTTTACGTATAATTAACTATTAACCGTATTATCGCCTAATGATTTGTTCGTTAATTCATTTCTTTATTCTTTTTTCCTAAATTATCCGTTTTAGAAGTATTTTCGACATAAATCGCTAAACCCGATGTAATTATTGTAATTTTTATTATTGTAATTTTCCTTTATTGTATTTATCATTGTATTTTGTATCATTTGTATGTTTTCACATGTAATTGAACCCTAAATCCCAACTTTGACCTAATTGTTTGTTAAATTAATTGTTCACCGACTTAGTTAATCTTCACATGCTAGGATCAAAACTTGGATGTTGCATTGCATGCATATAATCGACGATATATCGAGTATAGATGATTTTCCCTAATCATTAGTAGTGGCCGCTATCGAGGCGGGCGGGATTAGGTGTTCGATCAAAAGAGCTTCCTAAAACGTACCCTCACCCCTTACTCCAGATCTCTGTGAACATCCGTGTTCATTGGCATCCACGAGAGTCATTCTAGACATAGAATGCTAAGGGTAACGAGTTCTTGGTGTTCATGTCACTATTTTGTGTCTTGACATGACACGAGGTATTCGAACGGTTCCAATTTCCCATAAAAATTGGTGGCGACTCCACAAATGCAAACGCTTGTTTCCCAAGCGCCCCGTGGCCCCATGTCCACAGTTTGGCGACTCCGCTGGGGAAGGTACACTTACGTGTAGCCAAAAGAGTGAAACTTGAACAAGGTTAGGGAATAGTTTGTACAAGACAATTGTCGGTTTTCATAACTCGGTCTTCCTAGATCGTTTTATTCAGCCTTCCTAGGCCCAACCCAACCCATTCGACCAATCGTCCCGTCTAAACGGTCCTAATTCTTATTTGGGCCTAAGGATGGATAGCGATTGACGTCATCCATACCATGATGCTTACTCTTGTTTGTATCAAGGACCTTCACTACTTGAGGACATGGACTAGGAATCGGCCTTACTCTTGTTTGGTACGAGCCTCTCCACAGACTTTGGGTTTGATTGTTCGGCATGGCAACCCACCCTTTAAACCAAAACCCTTTTAAATGCACTCAGCATCCCGTTATAATGCTTGTATAAATGTTTGTACCTTACGTGATCACCGTCTCTAAACGAAACCATGATGATTTTTGTAAAATCAAAACCCCTTTTAAAATCTAAATTTCGAAAAAGGCCCATGATTAGCGCAAAACCGAATCGAAACTCTGTCCATTTGTCAAGTCAAATTTCGGGCCCAAGCCCATTTCAAAACCTCACTTCGAGTCCACTCCTACAACTACACCATAGTTGACTAGGACACACATTTTCAAACTTTGTCATTTCTTTAAAGCTCACCAACACAAGTGGCACACACCCACTTCGCGAGTCAAAACATTTATTTCTTAGTAAGTGTGTTAGAATGGTCGATCGTGTTTTGATTCGTCGTCGATCTCTTATCCAGTTTCCAAGATGCCTGAAACAAGTGACGTGAACTTCAATCAACTCCAAGATGGTAATGATCGAATCCTAACTGCGCTAGCTCAAATCCAAGTTACCCAAGACCAAGTGTATGATCGCCTTGACACCATCGAGGGCCGGATCTATGCCGTAGAAGCGAGGTTGCCTCCTCGAGAAAGTGAAGTCGTTGATGACTTCGTGAATGACTTCAGGGACGAAAACCCTCCCATGGGAATGACTGCAGCTGAGAAAAGACTCCAATACTTAGAGGAGCAATTGATGTATCTTAAAGGGGATGACATTTATAGGGAGAATAATCGCAAGTATGAGGCCGTAAATTCCAAGTTGCCAACCAACTTCAACATGACGGATATCCCTAAATTCAAGAGGCAGAAAACCCTTTGAACCATATCCGTGCCTTCAAAGATTACATGTCTATCAAAGGCATCAAACCCGAGATATTCTTAAGGATCTTTCCTTCATCTCTTGACACCATCCCAAAGCAATGGTTCTACTCTCTAGAACACAAGAAGATCGCCACTTGGGAAGATGCCGCGATCAAGTTTGCTAAGCAATATGCGGATAATGCCGAAATCCAAGTTAACATGCGCACTCTAGAGGTTCTTACCCAAAATGACAAAGAAGGCTTCACCGACTTTCTAAGTAGGTGGAGGAAGACTAGTACCCAACTAGTTGAACGCCCAGATGAGGCTACCCTTGTGGAGAAATTCGTGGACAACTTAAAGCCCATCTATGCCAACCATTTGAGATACCAAAACATCAAAACTTTCAAGGACTTAACCGTACTAGAGACGAGAATTGAAGATGACATCCGTAAAGGGCTCTTGTCCAAAATGGTAGGTCGAGGATATCAAGGCTCAACAAGTCGTTCTTACGGCTCCACTAGCAAGACCGATGAGGTTAACCTTCTTGAGCAATCCAAGAAGGGTACCCCACCAAGGAAATTCACAAATCTTGGGGACACTTACTCCAATGCTCTAAAAAGGCTAATGAAACAAGGCAAACTCCAACCCATAGGACCTACGCCCGAACCTGAAAAGAAGTCCAAGTTCTGGGACGAGAACTCATACTGCGAATATCATAGGGGTAAGGGGCATGACACAAAAAAATGCTACAAATTGAAAAATGTGCTTCAAGACATGATTGAGGATAGGGACTACCCTGAACCCCACCGAAAGGGCCAGTTTCATAGACCTCTTACACGAGTTCAAAGACGTTTTCGCTTGGTCCTACAAAGACATGCCAGGGATCGACAGGGATATCGCCGAACATAGAATCCCAATTAAGCCAGGTTTCAAGCCCTTGAAACAGAAGCTTCGTCGAATGAGAAAAGAATGGGCTCTCAAGATTAAGGAAGAAGTCGATAAGCAATTCAAAGCCGGGTTCATCAAAGTTTCCAAGTACTCTGACTGGGTAGCCAACATAGTACCTGCACCCAAAAAGGATGGGAGAATCCGTGTTTGTGTTGATTTTAGGGACTTAAACAAAGCAAGTCCTAAAGATGACTTCCCTCTACCACATATCGACATATTGGTGGACAATACCGCAGACCACGCGTTACTATCCTTCATGGATGGGTATGCGGGTTTAACCAAATCAAAATGGCCATAGAAGACATGCATAAGACCGTCTTTGTCACTCAATGGGGAACCTATTGCTATACGGTCATGCCGTTTGGGTTAATCAACGCCGGAGCTACATATCAACGCACCGCAACTACACTCCTACATGACATGATGCACAAAGAAGTTGAGGTATACGTAGACGACATGATTGTCAAGTCCAAGGATAGAGAAGGGCATATTGCGAACCTTCGCAAATTTTTCGTAAGGCTACGAAAGTACAACATGAGGCTCAATCCTCAGAAGTGCGCATTCGAAGTGACATCTGACAAACTCCTGGGATACGTCGTTAGCCAACGAGGTATAACGATAGACCCTTTCAAAATCAAGGCTCTGATCGAAATGCCACAACCTCAAACAGAAAAAGAAGTCAGAGGATTCTTGGGAAAAGTACAATATATAAGTCGATTCATATCGAAACTCACCATGATTTGTGAACCTATCTTCAAGAAGCTCAAGAAAACGGATCACACCATGTGGGATGATGACTGTCAGAAGGAATTTGACCGAATCAAGGAGATATTAGCTAAACCACCAGTGCTCATGCCACCTCAACGAGATCAACCTCTTGGTTTGTATCTCACAGTAACCGAAACAGCCATGGGCGCCATGCTAGCTCAAACCGTAGGAAAGGAAAAAAGGGCTATTTACTACCTAAGTAAGAAGTTCTTGGAATACGATTGCAAATACTCACAACTCGAAAAGACATGCCTCGCTCTTGTGTGGGCAACGAAGAAGCTACGCCACTACATGCTTAACTAATCCATCAAGATATACTCCAAAATAGATACAGTCAAATATCTCTTTGAGAAACCCGTCCTCAACGGACGACTAGCAAGATGGACTTTGATGATCTCAGAGTTCGATCTCAAATACGTGCCTCTAAAAGTCATAAAAGGGCGCGCCTTGCCGAATTCTTTGCAGAAAATCCCATCAATGATGCACAAACAATAGATACTTGGTCATTTCCAGATGAGGATATACTCCAAACCGATGTAGACTCCTGGGACCTTTACTTTGATAGAGCATCAAACTTAAGAGGATTTGGAATAGGAGTGTTGCTCATTTCTCCTGAAGGCGAGCATACACCGATCTCTGTCAAACTCGACTTCGAGGTGACAAATAATGCTGCAGAATACGAAACTTGTCTCATTGGACTACAAGCGGCAATGAGCTTAGGCATTAAAAACCTCCGAGTACATGGGGATTCATCCCTGATCATCAATCAAGTTACGGGATCTTGGAAAATCCGGAGCGAAAGCCTAACACCTTATCAATCTAGGATAGACCAAGTCGCCTAATTCTTTGATCACGTGACCTATCTACACCTACCTCGGGAAGAAAATCAATTTGCGGATGCTCTTGCAAAACTCGCATCTTTAATTAATATGCCAGATGACATGGTAGAAATGCCTTTATGCATCGAACGACGGCCGGAGCCAGCTTATGTCCACCAAATCACCGATGAAGAGGAAACCACAGAAGAACCATGGTTCCAAGCAATCCTAAATTTCAAGCTCAACGGTACCTATCCACCGGATATGGACAAAAGGGGACAACGTGCTATACGCCTACTAGCTTCCCAATACGTTCTCATGCAAGGGGAATTATACAAAAGAACACCTCTTGGTGTAATACTACGTTGCCTTGATCATTCACAGGCGCGGAAAGTGATGGAAGAAGTCCATGATGGGGAATGCGGTCCTCACATAAGTGGGCCCATGATGGCAAAGAAAATCACACGTTTGGGGTATTATTGGACCACAATGAAATACGATTGCATCAAATATGTAAGACATTGCCACAACTGCCAAATCTTCGGGAATGTACAGCATGTCCCTCCTTCATTGCTCTATACGATGACATCTCCTTGGCCATTTTCTGCCAGGGGAATTGACATAATCGGGAAGATAACCCCAACCGGAACAGGAGGTCACTGTTTCATCCTAGTAGCAATCAACTATTTCACCAAATGGGTAGAAGCGACTTCCTACACTAGTCTCACGGCTAAAAACGTGGCAAAGTTCATACAAAACAACATCATTTGTCGATACGGTTGCCCACACGAGATCATTAGCGATAATGGATCACATTTCCAAGCTGAGACTGAGCAATTGTTAGCCAAGTAAAAAATTAGGCGTCACCACTCTTCGCCATATAGACCACAGACTAATGGCGCGGTAGAGGCGGCACACAAGAACGTTGTCTTAATTCTCAAGAAAATGATTGACAACTATCGAGATTGGCCAAGAAAAATACCCTTTGCTTTGTGGGGATATCGGACATCTGTTAGGACGCCCATTGGGGCCACCCCTTTCTATTTGACCTACGGCATGGAAGCTGTACAACCAGTCGAGTTAAAAATACCATCATTGTGTATCTTACTCGAAAGTCAAATCCCGGAAGCCGATTGGAAGAGGGATAGATATGAAGAACTCATCCTCCTGGATGAACGTAGGCTACGCGCCTTACATAATGTTCAAACCTATCAAGCACGTATCAAACGAGCCTTCAATAAAAGGGTCAAGCCAAGGAACAACAAGGAAGGAGACTTAGTACTCAAGTCGGTCAGAGCTCTTTTACCCGTCGATCCACGGGGAAAATTCAAACCTAATTGGGCCGGACCATTTCTAGTCAAGTCCATACTTCCAGGGGGTGCGGTTAGAATCACAGACCTAGATGGGAATGAATTTTCCAACCCGACAAACCTTGACCAACTAAAACGGTATTATGCCTAGAATAGGAACAAAAACGCGCCTCGCGTAACCTCACGTGTCGCTCTTGTGGCACTAAATAAACGGCCCCTGGCCAAGATGAAATAAGCCAATGTCACTCTGCTCTTGCATTTTGACAATTTGTCATCCTCATATCATCAAATAAACTAAATTTGCACCTCTAGAGTAAGTAAAAAGCTCATGCTTATCTTCTAAGTTCATTACAAGCTCTTGCTTAGAATAATTATTCTTTTACATTTACTCGAACTACGCGCAAGGGTTTGATTTCATTTTTAAATGAATACGTAGGCAATCCTTCACGGGATACAACCCACTAATTCCAAAATGTAAATAGAAGGACATTTGCAATTGCATTTGGAATTCGACAAGAATAATAAATAGAAGATGACAACGGTTTCATAACCAATTAACCTCCTTTATTTAATTCATTTCTAATAATAATAATAATAATACGTTACATAATAATAATGCCAAATAAAAATAGAAAATAGGCTAGGATTCTAAAAACCCCACCTCCTTATTACAATAATAATAATAGTAAATAATAATAAAGACTTGGGCTATTCCTCCATCTTCCCTTTACCCTTGTCATTCTTGTCATATTTCTTGTCACGACCCCGAGCCGGACGCTCTTGCGCCACTTCGGACCTAATCACCAACGGTCTTTCTCGCGGTCTAACCTTCCCATTCTTGTCAATCACTTTGTCCACGGCAGGAGAGGTCTTCGGTTTCTTCGAAGAATGAACAACTCGAAACCCGGCTTCTTCCTCTCCCTCAGTCAGATGCTTCTCTTTTCCTTTTCCACCTCGCGCACCTTGTAGTCAACGGGCTCGCGCTTCCTCAATCTCTCGTGCTCCTCCGGAGTAGTAGCCTTTCTCCATCGCAGGTAGGAGTCCGACACCCATAAGGCACTAACAGAAGAGTTCAAGAACCATACATTTCTTTGAGCCCATTTAATGGCCCACTCCCTTCGACTCTCAGTAGTAAGCGCCACGGCAGTCTGCGGGACAGTGTCAAGCTTCGGGATTGTCTGCTTTAGTCTAACCTGTCTCATCAGCCTCTCCGGGAAGACGCATACCATGAATTCCAAGCCAGGAATGCGCACAGATCGGGTATGATCCAAGGAAGATACTCTAGTGACAGATTTGAGGTGCCACCATGGTACAATCCACCTAATCAAGGGGCCATCATCACTCTTCAATTTATTCTCCCAATAATTGCAGACTCGAGTAAAGTCCACCATGTAAAGCCTGGTCCTCATTGCAATCGAACGAGCGTGATAAGAAGGAACATGAACTGGGGGCTCGATCAGTCGAAGACGCTCCATAAGCCAGACCTACCAAAAGCGGGTATTAGAACGAAAAAAAACACCAAAAACACCAAAAAAAAAAACAAGAAAAAAAAAACAAACGAAAAGAAGTAAAAAGTGTTCTTTTACCTGCAAAATACGGTAGGTCGCGATTGGCTTTCCTATTATCCAAGCCCAATAGGATCTCTCCTAAACATAAACAGGCTGGGCTCCTGTGCAGCTCCATTTGCTCAACTAGGCCTAGGAGACGGGGATCACCTCTCAAGTCTTCATCAACATGCCCTTGAAGGACATATCCATGCAACAAGCAAAATCCAAATGCCCTTCGCCTAGCAACATAAGAGATGGTGGGGTCGGCCCTGTTAATGAATCGGTCAATGAAGTCCAACATTCGCACTCCTTTTGAGGTCACTAAACGGTCTACCTCAATTCTAGTCAACCCAAGCAAGTCTCTAAACTTGTTCTTATACCTTTGTGAAGTAGAAGGAATAGCAGGCAAGTGTTCTGGGTCCCACCCACCGATCGCAGCAATTTCTTCAGGAAATGGGCAAATCTCACCTCCGGGGAACGCAAAAACATTATACTTCGGGTCTTAATAATCAAGACAAGCATCTAGGAATGGTTTGACAACCTTGATAAGCTTCAAGCTCAACAAAGATCCAAGATTATAAGCACCCATATCGTGCTTCTCCATGTTGGAAAACTCGTTGGTCCACTCTTTTAGACGAATCTCCATAGTATTCATGATGAGTGATTATATTGAGAATTTTATGTAATAAGACGAAGAAGAGACGGAAGAATTATGTGAATAAAAGCCCTATCGACGTCTCTATTTATACTAAAATCTGTTTCCTAAAATCCGCCAGAACGGATACACCTGGGAACAGGCGCAGCACCTGCTGTGCCTCTTCAAAGGGACGCAGCTCCTGCTGCGCCTTTTCCTCAGCAAGGTTTCTGTGATTTTCCGCGTTGGATCTTTCCTAAATACCTTAGTGAATAATTTCCTATTCCTACGGGTTATTGTTTTGGTAAATGCGTCAAAATTACCATAATTCGTGTTTCCTAAATTCGCGGGCACGTATTTCGAGGCAATATCAGCATTTTCGTCACTTTAGCACACTTGTATATTGTCATTCTAGGAAATCATTTTCATTTTAATTTATTTGAAAACTTATATATATTTCTTTTATTTATTCCTTTTATTTAAACATTTCACTCCCGTCCTGCATTACATTTCTAACTTATAGATCTCTATTTTTTTTCATTTTTTTGGGGGTAACCCTCGCTACCGTCCGGTCATTTCCGGTAAATTTTTTGCATTTTTTGGCACTTTGTTTTGCATTTTTTGCACCTTTGAGTCATTCGTTTTGCGCTAAGTTAGGCCATATGTATATACAAATGTATGTCCTACGTGATTTCTATGTAAATTTCGGCAGCATGACGGCATAAACCGTCATCTACCAAACCTGTTCAAAGCTAACCTGCAGTTACAAGCAACACAACCCAGCAGCAAAGGCACTCAGGCCATCATATACAGTCAAAAAAGGGAAATGTACACCAAACTGGGGGCTCGAGCCCTAAGCAAAATCCAAAGTGTCCAAAAATGTAGGTCCTAAAGTGTACAAAGGTGCAAGATACAAACAACAACAAAACAAAACTACTGCTGGTCGCCCTCTAACTCCGCAACTCTCGCCTCGAGAGCAGCAACCTCGGCGTCACGAACCTCGAGCTCCCTCAAAAATCGAGCTGTCTTCTCCCGAGACTGGGCCAACTCTCGCTCCAGCTCACTCCTCCCCTGCAAACAACAAAATTGGCTCATGTCAATCATTTCAAGCAATTACAAGAAAAGTTGGAAAATCAAAATTAGGAAGAAAAGACATAGACGAAAGGTTCATACCTGACGACCTCGACCGCCGACAAGTGCCTCGACGGCAGTAGCTCGCAGCCGGTTGGCTACCCGCCATAACGCCACAAACCGAGACGGCGCAACCTGCATTTAAAAAAAAGAAGTTCTCAATAATTGGATAAGTTCAATCAAATGTGTTCTTACACAAAAGATTATACAAATTAGAGGCTCACCCTCCGAACCAGATGCTGCCAATCATCCAGGCCAGCATCCGTCACAGCCACGTCAAAGTCACGCAGCTCGAAGATCTTCGTCCTCCCGGTCGCGTTAGTGTACTCGAGTGTCTCGGGGTACTCTGGGGGCTCGATGCCCGCCGCCTCGACCTCCTGCAAATTCAAATGTTTCTCATTAACCGATGATCTTTCATCGTATTCTCAAAATCAGCAAAATGAAGGAGAGTAAGATGCTAACCACAACCGGCCAGTACGCCAACCTCCCATAGAGGAATGCCGAGTAGTCCTCACCAGGAAGCAGGAGGGCGTCACCACCAACGCCAGCCAAGTCAGCCTCCCTCTCAGCCTCAGAAGGCTCCCTGAACATCGTCCTAGGAGGATCGATCGGAACCGTCAAAACATCCCGAGAGCACTGACGAGCCAAGCGCTCGCCCAAGTACCACACATGACCCATCGACGTCCTCAACAGCAGCCGGCTCGAGCTCCTAGGTCGAAGGACCTCAGCCACAAAAGGAGGCGCGCCAGCGTACTCCGCCCAAGGCCTGGGCACCCACTGGGGAAGGACAAACAAGGAACCATTCTTATGATCGGTTGAAAAGTGATAAAGAAGCAAAACAAATATAAGTGAGATGCTCACGCTGTCCAGCTGAAGAGCATTCACGTCCCGCCGGTAAACACCGTGAGAGGAACGCTTGCTCCTCGTGCGACACATCACCTAATCCCTCACGACGGGATATGCCTTCTCCAGCGGCTCCGTCCTCTTGGGCGAGAGGCTCGGAAAGTAGGAGTACACCCACGCCTGTGAAGCAAGATAGTCAACAACGATCTTTCGTAATTTGATAAGGAAAAGAAGTGATTTTAGTCTAAATGAAGGATCATACCTCCAACAGTAGTCCAGGGCCGACAGCACCAGGAGAAGTCCCCTTCTCCATCAACTCTGGACGAACCATGGCCCTCATGAAGCGGATGAGGACCGCAAAACCAGCAGTGACCCATTCCCAACGTCCTAGGGAGCTCAGGTCAGAAAGGAAGGGAAGAAGCTTCGTCGATGACCTCTCTCCCTTGTCTCGAGGTAGATCGAAGACAGAAACCACCAAAGCCACAGGCGGGCCCTCTGCTCGGTCACCAGACGGGGAGGAGGAGCCGTCTCTCTCCCGTCAATCACCACCAACGCCGGGGTCTTCCCCGCAAAGTAGTCTCGGACATAAGAACTAGGCACCAAACCAGGCACTGTAACAGCCTTCGGCGACAAGTTCCAGCCTATCAACCTCCTAGCCTCGGCCGAGTCCACCCTCATGACAGTCTCCGGCCACTCCACCACCTCGGTCCCACACGGCAGACCAGAGATCATGCCGTAGTCCTCCAACATGACTCCCACCTCACCAAAAGGCATGTGAAAAGTGGAAGTCGTATCCCAGAATCGGTCCAAGAAAGCGCGGACCAGGCTAAGGTTAGCCCGCAGCTTCCTCTTCGCGATATCCCTCCAAGCCTGCACCAAGGCACCAAACGCTCCCTGCTTGATCATGGCGCGCTCCTCCGCCGACAGCCTCTCGTAGCACTCCATTGCCGTCGTGTAGCCCGAGAACGATCTGATGTTCCCGGCCTCCTATTGTGATTTGAAACAAAAGCTATCTTTAGTTTGAATCAAATTGGAAGAGATATGAGCATATGAGACGAAAGAAGATGAGTGATGAGTAATGAATTCAAGATTACCAAGCTCTTCACCGTCCTATAGGACAGGTGACCCTCCGCAGCCCAAAGCAAGTGCCTACTGTCCCAGGTCTCAGCCTACGCAGGTGCTCCCCTCAGCTGACGACCGGCTCGTCCAACGTTGGCCTGCCTCGGGGCCTCCTTCTCCTCGGCAGCCTCCTCCTCCTGGACCTCGTCCTCAGCAGCCATCACCGCAGCGGTGAAAGCCTCCTCCAAAGCCTCCTCGATAGCACGAGAAAGGTCAACAGCAGTGTCTATCTTCATGGGAGCTCTCCCAGAAGTAGAAGCCTCATCACCTGCAACGTTAAAGTAAATTTAGGCCGCGTCAAGTGACGACGAGCCTTGATTAGGGATTTTCGAGCTTTCGGAAGCCCTGAAATCGCTCTTTTCTCGCCATCTTTGGCCGTATTCCCACAAACCCGATCACTCATATGGTAATTTGGGTCAAGTTAAGCCTAAGTTGAAGCCTAGTCATGGGTTCAAGTCGAAATTTCGGCAGCATTTCGTTATAACGACGATTATGCCCTAGGAAAGTGTCCTGAAAAAGCCGTCACAAACCAAAATTTCGAGATGGTAGGAAGTTTACCCATCATCCAAGGATTCCAAATATCAAGTTTCATCGCAAATGGGCAATCCTAAGGCCATTTTCGAAGCAATTTATGATTTAGCTGTGAAACCGTCTCAATTTCACTCAAATGCTCAAAACTCAACGAAAATTCGAAATAAATACATGGTTATGATCCTTATACTACCAATTAGCCATTTCTAAAATCAATTTTACATGGCAAAATTATTTGGGGGAAAAGCCCCAAATTTTCGACATTTTAGGGTTGGAAACCCAAATTTTGTCGATCAAATTCATCCATTATTGAAGATTAATGCAAGAATGATATACATACCTCGATTAGTCATGGTGAATGCGAGCTTTTAGATCAAATTTTGGCGGAAATGGTTAAGATTTGAGAGAGAAATTGATAATTTGTATTTCAAAAAAAATGAAATGAGCCTCTGTTTTATCGCGTTTTTACGCAGAAAAGACACACTCGGGAACAGACGCAGCAGGCGCTGTGTAACACCCCCATACTCCAAGTGCCTTACCAGGACCACTCAGGTATAAGGATGCTACCATCTCGGTTGCCCGAGGCAATGATAATCATAAGACAATAACGAAACAACATTTAAATAGTATAACTTTAGTAAAAGGTTACAATCCAAAGCCAAATACCAAAATACGAATACAAGTTCTAAAACCAACTATCTAATCAGCTAAATGAAATGTTTATTAAACTACTACTGCTACAGCGGAAAACTTCTATCATCAGACGATGGCACATCCCAGCTATCCCATGTAACTCGACTCATACCTGCTCAACAACTGCTCACCATCCCCGAATGGATCACCACAGTTTTTAAAACATTAAACGGGGTCAGTACTAATCACACAATTTATATAAACCAACAACACAGTAAACAAACAGCTCAATCATCACAGATATTCTCCGAACTCCAAACCCAACTCCTCAATCCTGACTATACACTAAAGTGTGTAGCCCTGCCAGAGTGCCCATCGCAACAGGTCACTCCACGCCGCCAGTGGGGGACCGCAGCCGTACCCACCAAATCCCCGCTCATCTCCGTCGAGCGATAAATCCAAATTCTTTAATGTGCACATCCCTCCTGTGACGGGTATCACTGGAGGCGAATAATGTGCGTGAAGCCACTCCCGCAAGTGACTCCACTCAGCCAGGGACGCGCCCCGAAGAACACAGACAAATACAAACAATCACAGCTATTATCAATAACCAAATCCAATAACCGTCACAATACGAATACGATAATATTCAACAATCACAAAACACCAACATTGCATTATGGGACTAATACTGAGTAGGGAAACCCTACCTGGAAAGCAACACAATCAGACGGTCTCAACAGCTGATATTAAAAGGCTTCCTATATGAATCCTCCTCCTAACATACAAACATATAATCACTACCAAACACGAAATACAACAAAACCCCCAAATCCCAATATTAGGGTTTAACCAACTTTAACGAAACACTATAAAAACGGTACGTAGATCTTACCCTCGACGCAAGGATCACAAAGGTATAAAGAAAGGTAAAATCCGACCTTCCAAGCTCCGGGATTTGCCAACAATGTGATTGATGCGAAGAACGTAGTTTGTTTTCTCTTTTGAAAGCAATTAGGTTTTAAAAGTGTTTAAAGAAAAGTGGCGGAAGTAATTATATACTTAATCGCATTATTAACAAAACCCGACAATTCATCACCCCGTAAACCGGCTACTCGATCGAGTAGCTGAGGTACTCGATCGAGTGCCCCCTTACTCGATCGAGTATCAAGGTTACTCGATCGAGTACCCAACAGGTCAGAAACTATTTTTAAAACGCAACACACCCTTACTCGACAGAGTAAGGCCTACTCGATAGAGTACCCAGAGACTCATAAAACCGTAGTATTACAGTCTTCTCTCCTTAAAAAAACTTCGTCCCCGAAGTTCAAGCCACAACAAAACAAAGACACACACTACTACACTCCCGACTCAACAATCAAAACAAAACTCAACATAAAACATGTTACTAACCCAAACTCAACCCGACTCAACCACAACAAACATACCGACACAACATAAAAAGGTATAAAAAGCTCCCAAAAACTCTTCGCGATCATCTCCTACCCCCCCCCCCCCCCTAAAAGAAACAAGGTTACGTCCCCGTAACCATACATACCTGATAAAAAAGGAAAGGGTAACGCTCTCTCATGGCCTCCTCTGCCTCCCATGTAGCTTCCTCAGTCTCGTGGTTAGAACCAAAGGATCTTAAGCAAAACTGTCTCACCACTCCTAGTCTTCCTAACCTTTCGGTCAAGAATCTGCTTAGGTACCTCAAGATATGATAAAGACTCATCTAGCTCTAAGCTCTCTGCCTCTAACACATGTGACGGGTCACTCACATACTTCCGCAGCTGAGATACATTAAACACGTTATGCACTCTCTCTAACGCAGCTGGTAAAGCCAGACGATATGCAACCTCTCCAACCCGCTCTAAGATCTCATAAGGCCCGATGAACTTCTGACTTAGCTTGCCTTTCTTTCCAAATCTCATAACCCCACGCATAGGAGATACTTTCAGAAGAACCTTGTCCCTAACCTGAAACTCTATATCCCGGCGATGTAGATCTGCATAACTCTTTTGCCTATCCTGAGCCGCTCTCATCCGTTCCCTGATCATCTTAATTTGTTCAACCATCTCATGCACCATCTCTGGTCCTAGAATCACTGCCTCAGCACTGTGGTCCCAACAGATCGGACTCCTACATCTCCTCCCATATAAGGCCTCAAACGGTGCCATACCAATACTAGTGTGATAGCTGTTGTTGTAAGAAAACTCTATCAAATCCAACCTCTGTTCCCAGCTACTACCAAAGTCCAACACACAAGCTCGTAACATATCCTCAAGAGTTTTGATCGTTCTCTCAGTCTGACCGTCTATCGCAGGATGAAATGCTGTACTCATCTTCAAAGTTGTTCCCAAAGATTCCTGCAACTCTTTGCAAAACCTTAAGATAAACCTCGCATCTCTGTCAGATACTATGTCCTTAGGGACTCCATGTAACTTAAGCACATTCTTCCGATAAGCCATAGCTAATTGTGCTTTAGTCCATGTATCTTTCATTGGCACAAAATGAGCTGACTTGGTCAGTCGATCCACTATTACCCATATCATGTTGTTACCCTGTTGACTCTTCGGCAAACACACGATAAAATCCATAGAAATGGATTCCCACTTCCACTCAGGTACCTCTAAAGACTGAATCTTACCTTGTGGTCGTCGCTGTTCCCCTTTAACTCTATGGCATGTCAAACAACGGGCCACAAACTCAGCTGTTTTTTTCTTCATCCCAGGCCACCAAAACGTGTTCTTTAAATCCTTGTACAGCTTGTCACCACCTGGATGTACTGAATACGGTGTACAATGTGCCTCTGTCATGATAGTCTTTTTCAGCTCCTCATCATTAGGGACACACCACCTTCCATAAAACCTCAAACTACCATTTGTATGAATAGAGAACCGAGACACTGTCCTTTTCTCTACTCCAGCTCTCCACTCAACCATCTTAGGATCCAACGCCTGTTTACCTCGAATCTCATCATAAAGATCAGGTGCATCTTTGTCAACTTTCCCACAAAGATCCCTCTCTGCATCATATGTATCCCAAACTTCCCCACCTCATCTCTCAACCTCATTAAAGATAGAGCTGTACACAAAGAATGCACACTCTTCCTACTCAAAGCATCTGCAACAACATTGGCTTTCCCTTCATGGTAGATAATATCCATGTCATAATCGCCAATCAACTCCATCCACCTCCTCTGTCTCATGTTCAACTCCTTTTGAGTGAAGATGTACTTGAGACTCTTGTGATCCGAAAATACCTTAAAGGTCTCCCCATAAAGGTAATGTCTCCAAATCTTGAGAGCAAACACCACTGCACCCAACTCCAGATCATGTGTAGGATAGTTCTCCTCATAAGGCATCAATTGCCTAGAAGCATAGGCAATCACTTTACCATTCTGCATCAACACACATCCCAACCCATTCTTTGAGGCATCCGTATAAACCTCAAAGTTCTCGATCCCTTCAGGGAATGCTAAGATAGGACCTGTGGTCAAACGCTCCTTTAATGTTTGGAACGCCGTCTCACAACTCTCATCCCAACGAAACCTGTTCTCTTTCCTCATCAAAGCTGTCATAGGTCTAGCTATCTTGGAGAAATCTTTCACGAACCGTCTGTAGTATCCAGCTAAACCCAAGAAACTCCCGATCTCAAGAACATTCTTTGGTGCTTCCCACTTGTCACCGCCTCAATCTTTGCCGGATCCACAACTACTCCCTCCTTAGAGATCACATGCCCCAGAAAAGCAACTTTCTCTAACCAGAACTCACACTTGGACAGCTTAGCATATAACTCATGTTCCCTCAAAGTCTGCAACACAATCCTCAGATGCTCCTCATGCTCCTACTTAGTCTTGGAGTAGACTAAGATGTCATCGATAAACACCACCACAAACTTGTCCAAAAACTGTCTGAAGATTCTGTTCATCAAATCCATAAACACAGCCAGTGCATTAGATAACCCAAACAACATCACCACATACTCATAGTGGCCATACCTCGACGTGAAAGCTGTCTTTGGTATGTCCACCTCTCTAATCTTCACCTGATGGTACTCCGACCTCAAATCAATCTTGGAAAAGACTTATGCAACACTCAACTGATCAAACAGGTCATCTATCCTTGGCAAAGGATACTTGTTCTTCACCGTCACTCGGTTCAGCTCCCTGTAGTCTATGCACAACCTCAAACTCCCATCTTTCTTCTTCACAAAAAGAACTGGTGCTCCCCACGGCGATACACTAGGTCTAATGTATCCCTTCTCTATCAGATCATCTAACTGTTTCCTGAGCTCCTCCATCTCCTTCGGACCCATCCAGTACGGTGCCTTAGAGATTGGCCCCATCCCCGGTTTCAACTTAACCGTGAAATCTATCTCCCTCTTCGGTGGCAACTCCGGAATCTCCTCTGGAAAAACATCTGCAAACTCTCCCACCACTGGTATCTGATCAACTGTCGGACTCTCTATCCGGTCATCTCTCACATGGCACAAGATCAAAGGGCATCCCTTCCTCAGATAAGACTTCAAGGTCACAGCTGCAATCAACTTAACTTTGGGTTTGACCACAAACCCACGATAAGACACACTAACACCCTTAGGACCTCTCAAAGACACTTTCTTTTGATGAGAGTCTATCTTAGCTTTGTACTTTCCCAACCAATCCATCCCGACTATCATCTCAAAACCGTCTAAAGGAAACTCTAGCAAGTCTACAGGTAGATCAACTTGCCCAACTATCATAGGTACATCCCTATACAATCTCCCACATGATACAGACTCACCCGAAGGTATAAAAACTTTCTCACTTACAGACTCGTATACCCTCAAACCCAACCGTTTAACATGACTCGAAGATACAAACGACTGAGACGCCCCCGAATCAAACAAAACAAAGGTATGAATACCGTTAACAAGAAAAGTACCAGTGATAACATGTGTATCATCCTCAGCTGCCTTCTTGTCAATCATGAACATCTTTCCACTGGTCTTCTGTCCACCTCCCTGGACAGTACTGGCTGATGTGGTCGGCTTAGCACCCGACCCCTGATTGTTGTTGTTGTTCGTAGCTGGTTTCTGATAAGAATTACCGCCATTGCGGTTACCTCCACCCTGATAGCTCTGACTTCCCCGGTTAGACCATGACCCAGACGGTCTATTGCTCGCATAACTCTGTCCAGGTCCCTGAGAATAGCTCCCCTGAGCCGATCTCTGAAAAGCTCCAGGCATACTCGTGCACTCATGTCTCTTGTGGCCTACACCGCCACAGCCATAGCAGGTCATTCCCCAACTACCACTACCACTCATACGGCCACGCCCAAAGGAAGCCCCAGCACTAAACCCTGAACTAGAAGAAAACCCTCTAGCTTGATTGTGGTTGCCTTTCTTGTGACTAGATTGACCACCACCTTCGCTCTCAGCCTTTCTTTTCTCAACCACTCTCTCCTGAGCCATCTCCACCAACCTCTCAGCTCTCCCAGCCCTCTCATAAGCTTCCTTAACATCGGTAAGGACTCCCACGGGTAGCTTATCTATGATCTTATGGGTCAACCCCCTCTCAAACCTCAGCGCCAGGTTCTCCTCACTCAAACCCATATCCTCAGCATACCTAGACTTCTCATTAAACTGCTTGTAGTACTCAAAGAATCGACATATCAGATGTCATCTTAAACCCATCAAACTCCTCTCTCATCTTACTCCTCACATGCTCCGGTATAAACTCTTTCCTCATAGCCCTCCGAAACTCTTCCCAAGGTATAACAGGTAAGCCCTGGTTTGCATACATCTCCCTAGCACTCACCTTCACCTTATCCCACCACTCGCCTTGTTTGCTTCCCTCGGGTAGAACGCAGCTTGTTCTACTCTCATCTCATCGGGACAAGTGAACTGTGTCTAGTATATTCTCCATCTCACGATGCCAGTTGTCAAGAAGGTTAGGCTCCCCGGTCCCCTTGTACTCTTTTGGGTTAAATCTCGCTATATAAAGGCTGATCTTAGAGTGATCAACCTCCTTATCCTTTCCCACTTTCTTTAGGGCCTCAGTAAGAGAATCCTGATGCTCCAACATCTTAACGATATCATCTATGTTCATGCTCCCAGCTCTCGCATACAAAGCGTTTCTCTTGGGCGGCATTTTGAAACTATATAAGAAAGGGTAGATATAAACATACGCACTAAAACCTCAAAACACGAAAGCAGACTGCCCAGAACACACTCGATCGAGTGCCTAAACCTACTCGATCGAGTAGAGGCTACCCGATCGAGTGCCCACTATACTCGATCGAGTGCCCCGGCCTCAGACCCAAAACAGACCTTCTGATCTCTAACATACTCGACCGAGTAGCACAACTACTCGATCGAGTGACCCTCTACTCGATCGAGTGCCCTATGTACTCGATCGAGTACCCAAAAACACGATTCTGGTTGTAAAAACGTGAAATACCCACTCGATCGAGTCAGACCCACTCGACCGAGTACCTCACCTACTCGATCGAGTACCCCCTTACTCGATCGAGTCATGCTGACTTGTATATACTACCCGCATGTTATCTCACATATCCCAACATACTATGCAACTTTATAAACTCAACATTATAATATAGTTAAGATGCAATTCTACCAACTCTTCATATGATCAACAAAACAACTATATCATATTATCAAACGCCACATAGTAAACATCCAACATGCTTCTTGTTCAAACAACAGTTCTATATACTTCACCAACCTTTCATTCACAAACTCGACCTTCTACTCCAAACATCCAACAATAACAACATACATCATCACATTCACATACAAACTAACAAATATCACATACGACCTTGACATATACCCCCCATGTGACCGGTTCAAAATTGTAGGGCGAGTTCGCGACTTTAGGACGTCTCCCAAGCCTTTGCATTAGCTCCTACAACCTTTACCCCGGGTTCATTTTAATTGACTTCCAACATGCTTCTTGTTCAAACAACAGTTCTATATACTTCACCAACCTTTCATTCACAAACTCGACCTTCTACTCCAAACATCCAACAATTACAACATACATCATCACATTCACATACAAACTAACAAATATCACATACGACCTTGACATATACCCCCCATGTGACCGGTTCAAAATTGTAGGGCGAGTTCGCGACTTTAGGACGTCTCCCAAGCCTTTGCATTAGCTCCTACAACCTTTACCCCGGGTTCATTTTAATCGACTCCCTATATTCATTAGATTCATTGGTTACAGGTTTCAGGATCGTCGCTTTGATACCATTTTGTAACACCCCAATACTCCAAGTACCTTACCAGGACCACTCAGGTATAAGGATGCTACCATCTCGGTTGCCCGAGGCAATGATAATCATAAGACAATAACGAAACAACATTTAAATAGTATAACTTTAGTGAAAGGTTACAATCCAAAGCCAAATACCAAAATACAAATACAAGTTCTCAAACCAACTATCTAATCAGCTAAATGAAATGTTTATTAAACTACTACTGCTACAGCGGAAGACTTCTATCATCAGACGGTGGCACATCCCAGCTATCCCATGTAACTCGACTCATACCTGCTCAACAACTGCTCACCATCCCCGAATGGATCACCATAGTTTTTAAAACATTAAACGGAGTCAGTATTAATCACACAATTTATATAAACCAACAACACAGTAAACAAACAGCTCAATCATCACAGATATTCTCCGAACTCCAAACCCAATTCCTCAATCCTGACTACACACTAAAGTGTGTAGCCCTGCCAGAGTGCCCATCACAACAGGTCACTCCACGCCGCCAGTGGGGGACCGCAGCCGTACCCAACAAATCCCCACTCATCTTCGTCGAGCGATAAACCCAAATTCCTTAATGTGCACATCCCTCCTGTGACGAGTTCCACAGGAGGCGAATAATGGGCGTGAAGCCACTCCCGCAAGTGACTCCACTTAGTCAGGGACGCGCCCCGAAGAACACAGACAGATACAAACAATCACAGCTATTATCAACAACCAAATCCAACAACCATCACAATACGAATACGATAATATTCAACAAGCACAAAACACCAACATTGCATTATGGGACTAATACTGAGTAGGGAACCCTACCTGTAAAGCAACACAATCAGACGGTCTCAACAGCTGATATCAAAAGGCTTCCTCTACGAATCCTCTTCCTAACATACAAACATATAATCACTACCAAACACGAAATACAACAAAACCCCCAAATCCCAATATTAGGGTTTAACCAACTTTAACGAAACACTATAAAAACGGTACGTAGATCTTACCCTCGACGCAAGGATCACAAAGGTATAAAGAAAGGTAAAATCCGACCTTCTAAGCTCCGGGATTTGCCAACAATGCGATTGATGCGAAGAACGTAGTTTGTTTTCTCTTTTGAAAGCAATTAGGTTTTAAAAGTGTTTAAAGAAAAGTGGCGGAAGTAATTATATACTTAATCGCATTATTAACAAAACCCGACAATTCATCACCCCGTAAACCGGCTACTCGATCGAGTAGCTGAGGTACTCGATCGAGTGCCCCCTTACTCGATCGAGTATCAAGGTTACTCGATCGAGTACCCAACAGGTCAGAAACTATTTTTAAAACGAAACACACCCTTACTTGACAGAGTAAGGCCTACTCGATAGAGTACCCAGAGACTCATAAAACCGTAGTATTACACGCTGCGCCTCTTCCAAGAGACGCAGCTCTTGCTGCGCCTCTTCCTTAGCTTCCCTCCATACGAGTTTTCAAAAATTCGTTATGAGTTCGTTATTTGTGGGCCCAGCTTTGGTGTGCCTCTTCCCCAATGCCGTTTTATCTTTTGGTCCGTTTGACGATTATTCTTCGTTCAGACCCGTATTTCTAAGCCAACTGCAGACTATTATGCGTTATTTATCGCTTCCAAGACTTTGCTTGTCACAACGAGCAGGTATTCCTTCACAGGTGTTTCGACACGCCTTCATTATATTCCCCCAGCGAGAGTAAGCGGATCGACAATCCCTCTCGAGACATGGAGATAAGTTCCTGGTAAGGTTTCCCAACACGACAGTTCACGACATACAATCGTCCCTTTCAAGTTCCTCCGAAGTTTGTTTGAAGACGACCCAAGCAGATTTTTCCCAGCAGTTCCCGCCTGTGTCCTGCTACTCACAACATTTCTTGTTTCCCCGCGGAGTGCGATAAAGGTGTCGTTCTCTAGAAGTTCCCAATCCAGTAGAGTTCCTACACTCAAGCCTTAATTACCCCTTAGTTTGAAATTGTATTCGGGCCTCCTTCCCGTTGATGCTTTCCTTTAGGGCCCCACACCCTAGAATAATCCTTATAAATCTTTTAGGTCTTACCCTTAGCTCTTATGCTTACCCTTAGCTCCTACGCTTACCCTTAGCTTCTACGCTTAACCTTAGCTCCTACGCTTAACCTCAGCTCCTATGCACCCCCGGAAGCATCTCGAGAAGAAGTCTCAGGTATGGTCTCTTCTTATGGCTGGCGAGCTTCCTTACATAGTCTAATGGACTTTAAACAACCCTCCCTGATAGTCGGCAGACTCTAAAATGTTCCCGACGACGGGTCCATGGTTCAGACCCCTTGAGCCGCCTCGCGTCGCCATAGTCGTCAGGTTGTAATCTTCAATTGATCTGATGGCTATACTTTGACTTTTGCCTTGTCCAAGTCTCAGTCAAAGTGGGGGCTCTGTAGACACCTCATTTCTGCACCTCCCGCAAACCACCCGGTGATGATTGGGCCACATGTTTGGTACGCAGAACGATTTATGACAGTTCGTAAGTTTATCATCAAGTGATTGCTCAAACATTTATGTCTACCTCTTAGTTGTCATCTACGCGCCGATACGGTCGTTTTGACAGTAATTAGAGTAGATTTGGAGTCCGGGCCTAAAACCGTCTTCATTTTCTAATAACCGTTAAATCCCGAGTCAGAATGTTCTGGAATGTTCAGGATATTTCTATTCCATATTTTATAAATATTTCACAATCTTTTAATCTTTGGTAAACAATTTCCCGTAATATTCATATAAAATATTAAGGAAAATAAGATTATCTCGTTATTCCATAAACCAAACACGGAAATATTTCTTCCGCAGGAGGAAACCACCTGGGAACAGACGCAGCAGGTGCTGCGCCTTCTCCAAGAGACGCAGTGCATGCTGCGCCTCTTCCCAGATCCTTTTCTGCGTATTTTTCGTATCTTTTTCATATATTTTCGAGATTCACTTCCAAAGTCTCTCCGAAAACCCTATACCTTCACGTGATTAGTATAAATAGGAGCCTTCGCTCCTCATATTTCTCACGCGAGTGTCCGCCCTTCTCTTCTCCCTTTGCATTCTAGACCACGTTCTTACTTTTTGGCGTCTACGTGCTTGAACATTCGACCACGTAAGCTCGGATCCTTCTGAGTACCAGCCTCGTTTGCATGACCGACCAATTTGACCAACTCCACAACTAATCAACTTAATTAATCTTAATCGTTTTCCTCCTACGAGGGCACTTTCGTTACATTCGAGTCGAGCATCACTAATCATAAACTTAGTTCATCTCGTTTCGTCAAACATGTAAGTCTGAGGGTGTAAATCCTTCTTTTATTTATTGTTATTTACTTTTTTGTATCATTAATGTAAGATTTATGTCGAAAATACTTATTAAAACCGATTTCTAAAACCCCGTTTAAAACCCTTTTTCCAGATTACCAGAAGATAACCGTCGAGAAAGGACGCAACAACTGCTGCGCCTCTTCGAAGGAGCGCAATGTCTGCTGCGCCTCTTCGTGAGGCTGCCGCAGTTCCTGCTTCCTTTCTTCTTCCTTCGTCTTCTGTCAATTCGTTAGTTTTTATTTGTTTTCGTCTTGTTCGTCAATTCTTTGGCATAATAGCATAATAATTTCACATGTACACTATTTATCATTCATTAACGCATGTAATTTAGTCATTAATTTCTAGTTAAATCCCTTATAATCCAATATTTGCGGGTTTTTCGTCATTAAACTTAATTCGGGTTGTAGAGATTCGATTCATTCATATTGAGTTTCTGGAATTCGATCTTTGATATATTTCCATCTGTCTTTTGTCATATTCGTCATTAGTTCGTTATTAATTCGTCATGTTTAATCTATTTAGTTCACCCATGTCACTAATCAATCTTTTATCCATGTTAATAATTCGTTCACATTCGTTTCATCCATGTTTTACTGCCTTTATGACTCATTCATATGTAATTAATGCATTAAATCACTTCTATCCGAGTTAGTTATCATAATCAATCCTTAAAATCATCAATTAATATTAACGATCTGCAGTTCCGGCTTCACAGCCAAAACTCACCCTTGGAACAGACGCAGCAACTGTTGCGCCTCTTCCAAAGGGCGCAGTCCTGCTGCGCCTGTTCCAGGTTGACTTCTGTCTCTGAACTTCCGTTCTGCCTTGACCTAATTAATTATTTTACGTATAATTAACTATTAACCGTATTATCGCCTAATGATTTGTTCGTTAATTCATTCCTTTATTCTTTTTTCCTAAATTATCCGTTTTAGAAGTATTTTCGACATAAATCGCTAAACCCGATGTAATTATTGTAATTTTTATTATTGTAATTTTCCTTTATTGTATTTATCATTGTATTTTGTATCATTTGTATGTTTTCACATGTAATTGAACCCTAAATCCCAACTTTGACCTAATTGTTTGTTAAATTAATTGTTCACCGACTTAGTTAATCTTCACATGATAGGATCAAAACTTGGATGTTGCATTGCATGCATATAATCGACGATATATCGAGTATAGATGATTTTTCCTAATCATTAGTAGAGGCCGCTATCGAGGCGGGCGGGATTAGGTGTTCGATCAAAAGAGCTTCCTAATACGTACCCTCGCCCCTTACTCCAGATCTGTGTGAACATCCGTGTTCATTGGCATCCACGAGAGTCATTCTAGACATAGAATGCTAAGGGTAACGAGTTCTTGGTGTTCATGTCACTATTTTGTGTCTTGACATGACACGAGGTATTCGAACGGTTCCAATTTCCCATAAAAATTGGTGGCGACTCCACAAATGCAAACGCTTGTCTCCCAAGCGCCCCCGTGGCCCCATGTCCACAGGTCTAATATCTCATTAGAAACCTCAACATAAGATAAGGACTCATCAAGTTCAATGTTCTCAACCTCAAGCACATGTGACGGGTCATTCACATACTTCCGGAGCTTTGAAACATGAAATACGTTGTGGACTCGATCCAAAGCTGGTGGTAAAGCTAACCAGTAGGCCACCTCACCTACACGGTCCAAAATCTCATATGGACCGATAAACTTCTGGCTTAGCTTACCCTTCTTCCCAAACCTCATCACTCCTCGCATTGGTGACACCTTCAAAATGACTTTGTCACCTACGACGAACTCGATGTCCCTGCGATGCAAGTCGGCATAACTCTTCTGACGATCCTGAGCTGCTTTTATCTTTTGACGAATTAGCCGAACTTGCTCAACCATGTCTTGCACCATCTGTGGCCCTAAACCCACTGCCTCTGAACTGTCATCCCAACAAACTGGACTTTGACACTTCCTGCCATGCAAAGCCTTGAAAGGTGCCATCCTGATACTAGTATGGTAGCTGTTGTTATACGAGAACTCGATCAAATCCAGTCTGTCCTCCCAACTTCCCCCGAACTCCATGGGACACGCTCTCAACATGTTCTCTAAGGTCTTGATAGTCCTCTCAGTCTGACCATCTGTTGCAGGATGAAAAGCTGTACTCAGCTTTAAGGTCGTACCCATCAACTCCTGCAATTCTTGCCAAAACTTTGATATAAACCTTACATCTCGATCTGACAGTATATCCTTAGGTATACCATGTAACCGGACCACATGCTTCCTGTAACTCAAGGCTAACTATATCTTAGTCCAACTATCCTTCATAGGAACGAAGTGAGCTGACTTTGTTAACCGATCGATTATCACCCAAATCATATTATTACCTTGTTGTGTCCTAGGTAACCCCACGATGAAGTCCATAGAGATCGACTCCCACTTCCACTCAAGTACCTCAAGAGATTGGATTTTACCCTGCGGTCTCCGCTGTTCACCCTTGACCCTCTGGCAGGTCAAACATCTAGCCACGAACTCAGCCATATCTCTCTTCATATTAGGCCACCAAAAAGTCTTCTTGAGGTCTTTATAAAGCTTGTCACCTCCTGGGTGAACTGAATAAGGAGTGAAATGAGCCTCTACATGATAACTCTCCTTAAGTCTGCATCATCAGGAACACACCATCGCCCATCAAAGCGAACACTCCCATTTGTGTGGATATAAAACCTGTAAAGTGTACCACTCTCCACTCTAAACTTCCATTCTTGGATCTTAGGATCAAGCTCTTGTTTTCCCTTGATATTCTCATACAAATCCGACTCGATCGTCAAATCCCCGATGGTATCCCCTTTCCTAATCATATGGATCCCCATCCTGGACATCTCATCCCTCATCTTCAGCAAAGACATAGCCGTACACAACGAATGAACACTCTTTCTTCTCAAAGCATCTGCAACCACGTTAGCCTTACCCTCGTGATAGATGATCTCCATGTCATAGTCCCCGATTAGCTCCATTCATCGTCTCTGCCGCATGTTAAGCTCTTTCTGAGTGTATATATATTTCAGACTCTTATGATCTGAAAACACCTTAAAGGTAGCCCCGTAAAGGTAGTGCCTCCACATCTTAAGAGCAAAGACAGCTGCACCCAGTTCCAAATCATGAGTTGGGTAATTCTCCTCATATGGCTTCAGTTGCCTCGATGCATAAGCTATAACCTTCCCATTCTGCATCAGAACACAGCCCAATCCATTCTTTGGAGCATCCGTATATACTTCAAAGTTCTCACAACCCTCTGGTAAAGCTAGGATAGGAGCTGTGGTCAAACGCTCCTTTAAGGTCTGGAACGCCGTCTCACAACTCTCATCCCATCGAAAACTGGTCTCTTTCCTCATCAAGGCTGTCATAGGCCGCCTATAGTAACCAGCTAGACCCAAGAAACTCTGAATCTCAGCAACATTCTTCAGTGATTCCCACTTGGTTACTGCCTCGATCTTGCTAGGATCCACGGACACACCCTTCTTAGATATCACATGACCCAGAAAAGCCACCTCCTCTAACCAGAACTCACACTTGGATAGCTTGGCATAAAGTTGATTGTCTCGCAAGGTCTGTAAAACTAGCCTCAAGTGTTCCTCATACTCTTCCTTAGTCTTAGAGTAGACTAAGATGTCGTCAATGAAGACAACCACAAACTTGTCCAAGAATGGACTAAAGACCCGATTCATCAGATCCATGAAAGCTGATGGTGCATTTGTCAAACCAAAAGGCATCATTACATACTCATAGTGACCATAACGAGACCGGAAAGCTGTCTTAGGAACATCCTCGTCTGCTATCCTCAACTGGTGATAGCCTGACCTCAAATTAATCTTAGAGAACACCCCTGCGCCACTCAGATGGTCAAACAGATCATAAATCCTAGGCAAAGGATACTAGTTCTTCACCGTGACACGATTAAGCTCCCTATAGTCAATGCATAGTCTCATGCTCCCATCTTTCTTCTTGACAAACAACACTGGTGCTCCCTAAGGTGATACACTAGGCCGGATATACCCCTTGTCCAACAGATCATGCAACTGTTTCTTCAACTCCTCCAGTTCTTTAGGTGCCATACGATATGGTGCTTTAGATATAGGACCCGTTCCCGGTTTAAGCTCCACATTGAAGTCGATATCCCTCTTTGGCGGTAACCCCGGTATCTCATCTGGAAAGACATCACTAAACTCTCCCACCACATGTATATCGGACGCTGTCAGCTGCTCCGCCCGTTGATCTCTCACTTGGCAAAGAATCAAGGGACACTTCTTCCTCAAACATGACTTTAAGGTCATTACCGCGATGAACTTACACTTAGGCCTCACAACAAACCCCCTATATGATACTCTTATACCCTTAGGACCCTTTAAAGACACTTTCTTCTGTCAACAATCTATCTTAACATCATACTTACCCAACCAATCCATCCCGACGATGACCTCAAACCCATCCATAAGGAACTCTAGCAAGTTGACTGGCAAGTCTACCCCTCCAACCAACATGGACACATCTCTATACAACTTGACACAAGACACCGACTCCCCAGATGGAATAAACACACTATCTTTTACAAGCTCAAACTCCCCCAAACCCATAGACAAAGCATGGCCTCTAGACACAAAAGAGTGTGTTGCCCCAGAGTCAAACAAAACAAAAGACGGTGTATTATGAACAAGAAAGGTACCGGTGACTACATGAGCATCATTCTCCGCTTCCTGCTTGTCCATCATGAAGAGCTTCCCGCTGCTTTTTTGACCTCCACCCTGGACCGAGGTGTTAGAAGTACTCGACTTAGTTGCCGAATTCTGAGTCACACTGTTGTTCGGGCGTTGGTACGATCCTCCACTGTTGCGGTTAAAACCGCCATTGTTGTTCTGCCCTCCACGGTTACCCCACGACCTAGATGGCCTGTTGCTAGCAAAACTCTAACTCGGACCCTGTGAGAAACTTCCCTGATAAGCCCCTGAGGCTCCTCCATCTCGGGCACTAGTACAGTCATACCTCTTGTGGCCTATGCCATCACAGTTGAAGCAAGTAAGGTTGGAGTTGTCACTAATACTCCATCCACCACCCCTACCCCATGCTCGCGACCCTCCAGAGGACCCAGCTCCCCCTGAAAAAGCCCTTGACTGACCAAAGTTTCCCTTCTTGTTACGCGACTGGTTTCTATTCCCGCTCTCTGGTTTTCTCTTCTCAGCAGCGGTTCTCTCTGTAGCTTCCTTGGATAGATCCACTAACCTCTCTGCTTGCCTAGCCCTCAAGTACATATCTTTCAGATTGGTGATAACCCCAGCTGGTAACCGGTTCATGATCTTGGGTGCCAACCCCCTCTCAAAACGAAGAGCCAAACCCCTTTGCCCTAGCTGCATGTCTTCGGCATAGCGAGATAACTCGAGGAACCGGTGATAGTACTCGGTGACCGTCATATCCTCAGTCATGGTAAAGGAATCGAACTTGGATCTCATCTTGTGACGGATGTGTTCCGGCACGAACTGTTCTCTCATAGCGCTCTTCAATCTCGACCACGGTATAGCATCGAGTCCCTCACTCTGGTAGTACGCTCTGGCATCTTCCTTAACATTCTGCCACCACACCTCAGCCTCACCCCTCAGGTAGTACACTACCTGCTCAACAGCTAACTCTGGTGGACACTTCACCACTTCAAGAAGACTCTCCATCACACGATGCCAGTTATCGAGCAACTTTGGTTCTCCGACGCCCTCATAAGTTGATGGGTTGAAGCGGGCGATGATAGTGCTCATGTAGGTAGCATCCACCGGTTTCTCAACCCCCTTACCCACATTCTTGAGAGCTTCAAGAAGTGCATCCTGCTGCTCGATCATACGAGCTACCTCATCCGTGAACATATCAGTAGCTTGGATATACGTGACTGACCTCTTTGACGGCATTTTGAGCTGATTAGAAGCAAGGAAACGTAAGCACAAAAGCCTACGGCTCAAAATAAACATAACCCTCCGCCAAAGAAGCACTTGGCCGAGTATGGGAACATACTCGGTCGAGTACCTCCAGTACTCGGTCGATTTGTCCACTCCAGAAGCCAACGTCACAAACCCAAAAAATATACTCGGTCGAGTATGCTTCACTCCGTCGAGTATGCTCAATACTCGGTCGAGCTGACACAACCAAAAGCCACTGTTAAACATACCCAAACAACACTCGGTCGAGTGCTTGGTTACTCGACCGAGTACCTCCTACTCGGTCGAGCACTTGCCCTGCTCGGCCGAGTCATGCCAAAAACGAGCTACTGCTATACGTAAACATACTTTACACATGCTTTTTTACCGAAATATACATACTATATGTCACTACCCTTTGAAAGCCACTTAATAAACATGTAACATGCCAACATATTCCATACTAGAGATCTAATATCGACAATTCAACACATCTTTCATATACTATCGCATTCCACTTCCTCTATCATATCATCCAATCATTCAGGTTTTCAAGTACTATACACACATTGACTCAACATACAACATTTTCCCCAACGAGACCGGCTTGAGATCGTAAGGGCCTTCGTGCGACTTCGGGACGTCTCCCAAGTCTTTGCGGTAGCTCCAAACAACTCTCCCCGGGTTCATTTTATTTAGACTCCCTAAGTTCATTGGGTTCATTAGTTTTAGGTGCCAGAATCGTCGCTCTGATACCACTTTGTAATACCCCCTCATACCAAGGTACCTTACCAAGGACTACCCCAGCATGAAATGCTGTTACCATCTCGGTTGCCTGAGGTTAGTATACCAAAGTTAATAATCCAAACACATTTATTAAAGTATAAAAGATTAAAGTTTATATGTTCTTCAAAACCAAAACCAAAGTGCGACTGTGAAAAGTCTAACAGCTACAAAGAATGAAAACTAAATCTCTTGGCGGCGGAAGCTAGACTCGAGTGATGACTCCCCATAACTGCCCTATAGTTAACGAACGACATCACCTGTCACAATCTGCTCACCATCCCCGAATGGATCACCACAGATTTATAAAACAACAACGGGGTCAGTTACTGAATAATCAACGCAAGACAAGTACAAAAAGGTAACCAGCTGATCATCACCCTCCTCCGGTCTTCCGATTTCACACAGTAACCAACTACACATCGAAGTGTGTAGCTCTGCCAGATTACCCATCGCAACATGTAATCCTCGCCGCCAGTGGGGGACCGCAGCCAATCCCCACCTAAGCCCCGCTCATCAACGAGCGATATCCCTGTCCCTTAATGTGCACATCCCCTCCCGTGGCGAGTTCCACGGAGGGCGAACTAGGTTGTGAAGCCACTTCCGCAAGTGACTCCACCACAATCATCACAATACCAATACCAACACCACACCAACACTCCAACAATGATCAGCAGACAAACAATCGTACATAATACAACATAATCTTAAATCAATTGGCTTTTTGCTAGGAATAGACTGCTTACAAAACAGAGGATCCTAAAATTTAGGGTTGTGTCTGATGGTCTATGTTGCATTTGCGCTTCCGCCCAAGAATCTCAGGAACATTTGTTCTTTGGCTGCCAGTTTAGCTTACAATGTTTGCAGTTGGTAAGTCATTGGCTAGGTTTTAATTGGCCTAGTATCTCTTTCGATGATATATTGCAGTGGAGATGCAAGAGTCTTTTGAAGAAACAGGTTGTAATGGCCTGTATTGCGAGCTTGGTATACAATATTTGGGCTTGTAGGAACTCTGCCAAGCATGATGGGTGCATTCCTAGACCGGCTATGGTGCTTCAACAGGTTCAAAGTATGGTTAAATTCCGATTGCATGTGACTCATTCTGAAGTTAATATACTTAAGAGTCGACCTTAGCTAATAGCTAGGAACCTTCTTATTGTTTGATAAGAGATAGTGGTGTCGTGAGGTCAGCTTGTACTCGTGAGGACTGTTAATTTATATGGTCCTTTGCTACTTGTAATTTGTTGTTGATCTTTGAGCTTAATGAGAACTTTCACATTCTACCAAAAAAAAAAACAGGAACTAAGTAGGGAAACCCTACCTTAGCACAACAACAAGAGATACGAAAAGGTAATCTAGAATGGCTCCTTTACGAAGTCTCCACCTAACACAATCACATAAACAACAATCACCATATGCAAAAACCCCCATTTTCCCCCAATTCACCATTAATCCAACCCTAAAGATTAACCAAAGGATATAGGGTAAAACAAGAACTTACCGACGATAGGACTCAAGATGAAAGACCTTGTTAACGATCACACACACTAAGGAGAGATTTGGAGAGGATTAGAGCGTCGTTGAGTGTTTAGGTTTTGTAAAAGTGTAATTAGAAACTGATTAACACATTTATATAATTCTAATCATCTCCAAATCAAACCGCGGAAAAACACTCGTCAGACCAGATACTCGGTCGAGTACTGAGTATAATCGACCGAATACACTAAACTCGGTCGAGTACTCCACATACTCGGCCGAGTATTCCTGGGCGGTGAGCCACCCAGAATACACCACGTCCCTTACTCGGTCGAGTAAGCCATACTCGGCCGAGTACGGGCTTAGGAAATCCGTAGTATTACATGGTTGAAAACACGATGTTTGGTGTAAAGTAATTAAAGAACAACAGTCACAAAATAGATGGCAAAATTGCAGCGATAGTAAGGCATTTTTTTTCATAAAACAAATTCTAAGAACGAGATAACGCATGAGTAAGAGCACAATGTAAAATACATTTTGTCAAATGTCAAACATGGTTGTTGGATCCTAAACAATATACTATTAGACTACATAATAAGACAAAATAAATTACTACTCCCTAGACACTTTTCTTTTATCTTATCTACCCCACATGGGTAGTACTTGACCCGTCGCAAGCTTGCGACGGATATACCCGTCACAAAAGAGACTTGCTGATTATACTAAGTTTGTTGCCTTGTAGTTTTCATTAGCTGTCAACACATTGAAATATCTTACAATATAGGACTTCTTTTTTGTTGGGCAATAAATTGCATCATCATAATATTCTTTAACTTTCATCACCTACCGAGTAATGCGATGTGAGATAAAGAATAGACATAGTAATTTGCAATTGTCAACATTAACTCGAGTCCATAAAAGTATATCTTGAACCGTGTGTATTCCAAATGGACACACTTACTTAAATTGTTGCCAATGGATCTTGTAAAAAGAGGTAGGGAGAATAACATACAACAATGGAGCATGAATGAAATTATTCTACTTACAAGTTTGGTTCAAAATACAAAGATATTGTTAGGGTGCAAACCCTTGTCCCACATCGGTAAAATAAAGATGGAAGATCATCTTTATAAGTGTCTACAAAATATAATAGTACGAGGCATTTTGGGAAGGTGCCCAAGAGTAAATCCGTGAGGGCTTGGCCCAAAGCGGACAATATCGTACTATTATGGGATGTGGACACAGATGCAGCAGAGGCCCAATACAAGGATATTCACGCTTCCGCACAACAAGTGGTATCAGAGCCCAAGGTTCGACTTGGGCTAGACACATAGATTCATCAGGCCAAGACTTGAAAGTGGACGTACACTATAAGGCGTGGAACTCCTATAGCTTGAGGGAGAGCTAATATATTTGCGAGAAGCGACATGGTCTCACGGTGATGAGACGCCATGCCGTCCAAGAGAAGATCGTCAGCAACCCTATGAGGTGGGCTGAGGCTTAATGGAGGCAACAAAAGTGGTCCATGGTAAGTCCAATGGCGGTTGCAGGGCGACGCATTGAGGCACTGGATACGGACCCAGTCCAGGGTATATTGGATGCAGAGGAGTTTGTTACTCAAGTGTAGCACAAGCCCCATGAGACACATGGTGTGTCGTTGAAGGGGAGGTTATCAAGACTTGGTGAAGCGAGTGTCTAGAAGTTGGGGCTGTATGGTGTGGCAAATTCTCGATAGAGGTCAAGGTCCGAGTCAAGATGATGGTACTTGGTTTGAGGGGAGGATTGTTAGGGTGAAAACCCATGTTCCACATCGGTAGAATAAATATGAAAGCTCATGTTTATAAGTGTCTACAAAATATAATAGTTCGAGGCCTTTTGGGAAGGAGCCCAAGAGTAAATCCGTGAAGGCTTGGCCCAAAGCGGACAATATCGTACTATTATGGGTTGTGGACACAGATGCAGCAGAGGCCCAACAGGAGATATTCACGCTTCCGCACAACAAGTGGTATCAGAGCCCAAGGTTCGACTTGGGCTAGACACATAGATTCATCAGGCCAAGACTTGAAAGTGGACGTACACTATAAGGCGTGGAACTCCTATAGCTCGAGGGAGAGCTAATATGTTCGCGAGAAGCGACATGGTCTCACGATGATGAGATGGTAGGCCGTCCAAGAAAAGATCGTCAGCGACCCAACGAGTTGGGCTGAGGCTTAATGGAGGAAACAAAAGCGGTCCATGGCGATTCCGGGGCGACGCACTGAGGCACTAGATAGGACCCAGTCCAGGGTATATTGGATGCAGAGGAGTTTGTTACGCAAGTGTTGCACAAGCCCCATGAGACACATGGTGTGTCATTTAAGGGGAGGTTATCAAGACTTGGTGATGCGAGTGTCTAGAAGTTGGGGCTGTATGGTGTGGAAAATTCTCGATAGAGGTCAAGGTCCAAGTCAAGATGATGGTCCTTGGTTTGAGGGGAGGATTGTTAGGGTGCAAACCCATGTCCCACATCGGTAGAATAAAGATAAAAGCTCATGTTTATAAGTGTCTACAAAATATAATAGTTCGAGGCCTTTTGGGAAGGAGCCCAAGAGTAAATCCGCGAGGGCTTGGCCCAAAGCGGACAATATCATACTATTATGAACAACGGACACCGGTGCAGCAGAGACCCAACACGAGATATTCACACTTTCGCACAACTGATAGAGTGAACACTAAAATATATCTCTGAACCAATGTCGCTAGTCAAGATGCTTTGATCATTCGTACCATATCGTAAATTCAAATTAGTTTTACACACGCCACATGACTATGAGAAGAATATTCAAACCATTGTGGGGGTTAGGACTTCCCATCCACGGTTATCATTGAATTGACCAATTTCTTAATCACCGACCTATAACTACCTAGGCAAATGATATAATGAAATAGTTGAGAAAAAACCAGGTCCAAGTTATGGAGAATGAACACCAAAGTATATTACTCTAATAGGAAAATGTGCCTAAAATGCATTGATTAAAATTCTTTTTCTGGTAACCAAGACCACGAAGCAAATCCCCTGGACATCGGAAATAAATTACCTTCACTGAAATTTTCTATTGCGTGGATTCAAGAATAGATGATTAACTGATAATTAAATCACCACCAATTACATCTCTTTACAGTAACCATCCTTCAAACATCACCTATCAGCAAAATCGAATGTAACAACGGCCGATTCTCAGCTTTACTATCAAGGCATCCTATGAGACTATTATAGTTACATCCCTACTTATAGTTAGTTACATCCAGTGTATATTTTAGAGAGACACGTTCCTTGGGAATAAGGCTAATAAGAACTGAACTCAATGCCTTTTGTGTTTTAGCGAAAAATGGCCTTGGCACCCCTTCGTATCACATGGCACCCTTTTAACTTGCTTAACCTCTGTTGACAGTATGCTAGTACTGAACTTGTTTCTTCGTTCTTGTGAACTGTTCTTCGACCTGGTTAGCGGACTTATGTGGTTGTTTCGACTTGGCTACTTGTTATGCGCTGGATTTGAACTATAATTGTACGAGAAAAATTGCTCCGTGACACCCAGCTTACCTACATTTCAATGTCAATGAAGAAACAACCAACTATCTATAATACTGCATAACTGCATTACTACTCTTTGTACCTGATAAATAAACATATGATCACAAACATTTGAGAAACAAGGTTGACTAACTGAAATGGTCATGCAACGCGAATAGAGAAACTTACATTAAATCAGTTGCGAATTATCATATGTCAGTAATTGTAGCCCAGGAAAAAAAATCAAGACAACTAAAATACATCAAAGAAGCAAACTATAAGACATATTATCAATGTTGCATGCTCAAGTTAACAAGAAATTAGTAATGTGGTACAATACCATAAAATTACCAGGCATAAAAAACAAAATCTTGGCCTGATCTTTCGCGTGTTTTATTATCCTAAGTATTGCTCCAGTCATGACACCAATTGATGATATGCATTTGTTTAATTTTAATGCTAAACATGACAATCAATGTAGGATACATGGAAGGTGTTTAAAAGTACCATAGTTCATTTGTGTCACGCTCAATTTGATCTACTCAGATAGTCGAGGATGCAATATCCCAATTCCATGTACAACCTTGATATAAATGCGTCTTGCTTAATACAGTAAACTAACTTTGCTACGTAAATGAGTAACAACCGACTAAATGAATTAACAACAAACTAAAAACCGCAGAAGTGCAGAATACAAAGGGGGGAAAGCTTAGCCCTTGAATCACATCCGCAGAATACAAAGGGGGAAAAGATGAGGTGAAGAATGGAAGACGGAAAAGATGAAAAGTGAAAAATGGAAGAGAGAAAAGGTGTAGATTGGAAATTGAGCAGTGCAAAGTGGAAGGCGGAGATTGAGCTCAAAAAAATGGAAGGCGGAGAATTTAAGGGTAAAAGGCAGGGCAAGAGAATGAACAGAATAGGACCTATGCTACGATGCAAGGGAAGCTCATTCTTTTAAAGAAAAGATGTGTAACATGATGAATTTGGAGATAAACGAGAAGAGAGTGTATTAGTAGGAAGATCATCAAGCTCATTCTCCAGTGAGTGTATCCTAATGACAGAGTGTATGTGTATCCTAATAACAGGTACTTTGGTGAGCCTAGGAAGATCAAGAAGCGTCAGATTAACAACTGTCAAAAACAAAATTTGTATTAGTAGGACTTTGTAAACAACCTCAACAAAGATAGAAAACTAATGTGTGAAGAAATTATACTAAATTGAATGTAGGACTGCGTTCAATAAAGGAGCAATTTCGCTTTACTGAATTCAAACAAGAAATATCATCTACTAAAGGCACGAGGACTTATGATGGTTTCGCAGCAACAGAGCAGTAGCGACTCACGCCAAATAACGATGAAACTTGTTAACAATTTCATAATTCCTAACAAGTAATATGCTCGCAATATTAGGGAAACCAATGGGAGAGACAAACCAAGTGAAGCCGTCATCATACCGGTGGGGGAATACATACTTAAATTATTGGAAACATTAGAAATTGTTGTACTATGTCTATTAGTATCGCCTGGAATCTCCTTCCTCACAGCAGCTTCAAAGAAAGAATTCAAGTTGAGTTCAAAGTACGTATACAAAATGGGGTCAACCAAAAACTCAAATATGTAAGTCAGAATAAAAGAAAATCAACAAAATATGGGGGTGCATATAACCGTTTTTAAGAGAGGTCAAATCCATTTCTTAATCCTGAGTAGACCTGGTAAAACGGGTCAACGGGTCGGGTTCAGGTCGGGTCAATTCGGGTCAGGTCAATTCGGGTTTCTCATTTATTTCGGGTTAACTCGGGTGGGGACGGGTCATTTCGGGTTTCAGGTCTGTTGGTCGGGTTAGTTCCGGGTTAAGCGGGTCGGGTTGTTTCGGGTCGGGTCATTTTTAGGTCAATGAATAATCGAGAAATTTGCATTTCAAGTCTTTTTGGTTCAATTAGAGTTATATTTTGTCGGGTCATTTTAGGGTATGGTGGTTTCGGATCGGGTCATTTTCGGGTCAGGCCAGTTCGGGTCAAGAAAGCTCGGGTCATGTTCGGTTCGGGTCGGGTCACATTCGGGTGATGTAGTTCGGGTCACTTCGGGTCTCGGGTCGGATTGCTTTTGCCAGGTCTAATCCTGAGAAAGGACATATACCGAAATCAGTAATTCGTTTCCTAGGAAGGTGCATAAATTTCCCCTATCCTCTATTTTCATCAAACCTGTGTTGTAAAAAAAACTAATAAAATTGAATTAATCATCAGGAGCTGAAAATAGTGACTAAGAGCAAAAAATTTCCACAAATGATTATGCATATATAATTGAGCGAGTAACCACGGATTTAGGGGGAAAACACGAGCTATATAACCAAACTCAAACTAATAAATACTAAGCAGATTGAGGGAAAAAACCGCAAACTGAATCTAGTACTTGGGGTCGGGTCAAGATGTCCCATTCTTTAAAGCAGAGATCAAACAATCTAAAGTTGAAACTAATACTCATGAATAAATTAGGTAAATATATATTCATCGGAAAACGGGGCTAAATTAGCATTTTCCATGTCGTTGTCTAAAGCGGCGACCAAACTATAAGCTCAAACATATGTCAATTGAACACAAACTTTTTAAACTCCATCTCAACCCTAAAAAGAAATAGTTCAAACAAACACTAATGACTCTATCAACTGAAAGACAACAACCCCCCACAAAAATCAAGCAAAGACCTACTTCAATCAAACTATAGATACAATTCAGTCAGCATTAATTTCATAATTGCTAAATCAAGGGTAGAGTTTAAGATGAAAAAGTAAAAAAAAATGGAGCTGAAGTGTGATGATGTTGCCTACACACCAAAAACGAAAACGGATGTCAACCAAGGGCAATGTGATAGAGTTGAATCAAACTCGAATCAAACGAGAATGAATCAAATATTTTTAAAACCGCAAAAATACAAAGGGAAAAAGCTTAGCACTTGTATTAAAACATTTTAAAAACCACAGTTTGCTAAAACTTTTTAAAAACCGCAGAATGCTAACTCTTTTTAAAAACCGCTTATTGTTGAAGGGGAAAAGATGAAGAGGGGAAAATGGAAAAGTGAAGAATAGAAGGTGGAGAATGCTAGGGTAAAAGGTTGGATATGAGAAATGAAAGGCGAGGCTGAAAGAGAAAAATGGAAGGCATGGATTGAAGAGGGGAAATCGCGGACGAAGATAAAGCCAAGGAACTTAATTGGAATAAGAACCTGCTTGGACGTGATTGGCGGGATAAGAAAAACCAGGAGCTAATGTCACGATTAAAGTACCATGACAGATCACTATTTCAGAGTAAGCAATAATAATCGCAATGAAATAAGAGGGACAAAACAGGTGCGAAGAGACTTTGACATGAACACAACCCCTCCCCCCAAAACCACCGGCAGGCCTATGCCTCGTCACCACATATACATAAGATACCATCACAGCAGCATACATATAACGAAGATGGAATTAATAAACTAAATTAGCATTTGCCAAGGAAAAAATCAGCAGACATTAGGCCAGCAAAATATTCACCTGTTGTAATACCACGGTTTTCTAAGTCTGTTACTCGGCCGAATATGGTTTACTCGGCCGAGTAAGGGTGTCGTGTGTTTCTGGATAGTTTACTGCCCAGGAATACTCGGCCGAGTATGGGAATATTCGACCGAGTAGAGGATACTCGGCCGAGTATACTCTATACTCGACCGAGTATCCGTTCTGACGGGTATTATTTCCGCGGTTTGATTTAGTAAAGATTAGAGTTATTTAAGACGCGTTTTACAGTTTCTAATCACTTTTACAAAACCTAAACAATACAACATAACTCTAATCCTCTCCAAATATCTCTCTCAAGTGCGTGGATCGTTAGCAAGTCTTCTTCGTCATTCATTGCATTGTGTGTGTCGGTAAGCTTTTGATTCCGTTAATTCTATTGATTTAGCTTTTAGGGTTTTGTCCTAATTTGTGATTTAGGGGAAAAGGGTTTTGCATATGGTAATTGGAATTATGTGATTGTTGTTAGGTGAGAACTTCATAGAGGAGCCATTCTAGCTTGCGTGTGTATCTCGTTGCAGTTGTGCTAAGGTAGGGTTTCCCTTCTCGGTTTACTATTAATTGATTTAAGATTGTTTTTTTTTATTGTTGTACGATTGATATTATGATTATTTGCCGATCGTTGATTTGGAGTTGGGTGTTTGAGTTGCGATGGTTGATGGTGATGTTCGCGAGGTGAGTCCTCAGCTGAGTGGAGTCACTTGCGGGAGTGGCTTCACGCCCTAGTTTCGCCCTTTGTGGAAACCGCCACAGGAGGAGATGTGCACATTAATGAAGAGGGTTATCGCTCGTTGATGAGCGGGGGCTTAGGTGGGTACGGCTGCGGTCCCCCACTGGCAGGGCTACACACTTTAGTGTGTAGTCGGTTACATGTTGTGATTGGGAGTTGGAGGTGGATGACGATCAGCTGTTTGTCTTTTCGTACTTCTCTTAATTTGATTATACAGTAATTGACCCCATTGTTGTTTTATAAAATCTGTGGTGATCTATTCGGGGATGGTGAGCAGATTATGACAGGTGATGATGTTTAATAGCTATGGGGACGAGATGGGGAGTCATCACTCGAGTCTAGCTTCCGCTGTCATGAGTTTTACCTTCCAGTTGTAGTTTTTGAAAATTAGTAACTTTACTTTGGTTTTTGGATTTTGGAACATGTAAACATTAAACAATTATACTTTAAATAATTGTGTTTTAGATTGGTAACTTTGATATACTAACTTCGGGCGATCGAGATGGTGACGGTCTCTCATGCTAGGGTGGTCCTGGTAAGGCATCTTGGTATGTGGAGGTGTCACAAAGTGGTATCAGAGAGACGATTCTAGAACCTAAAACTAATGAACCCAATGAATATAGGGAGTCTAAATAAAATGAACTCGGGGAGAGTTGTTTGGAGCTGCCGCAAAGACTTGGGAGACGTCCCGAAGTCGCATTAAGGCCCTTACGATCTCAAGCCGGTCACATGGGGAAGTCTTAGGGACTGTTGTATGTTTGAGTTATGTGTGTGTAATACTTGTAACTTGAATCTTGTGAAGTTGTTAGATGAATGGTGAAAGTATTGGAACATGGTAGTATATCAAAGGTGAATTGTGAATTCGTATATATAGATCTTGAGCATGAAGTATGTGAGCATGTTATATATTTAATACGTGGATTTCAAAAGGGTAGTTGTGCATCTTGATAGAAAAGCATGTTTACGTATGATGGCGATAGTTTACAACTCGTTTTTGGTATGACTCGACCGAGCAGGACGGGTACTCGACCGAGTAGGGGACACTCGGCCGAGTAACCAGGCACTCGGCCGAGTGTTGTTTGGGGTATAGGTAGTAGTAGCTACTGGTTGTGATCACTCGGCCTAGTAATATAGCATACTCGACCGAGTGAGGCATACTCGACCGAGTATCACCCATACTCGACCGAGTAGGGTTTCTGTGTTTTTGACGTTGGCTACTAGAGTGGAACACTCGACCGAGTAGTCCATACTCGACCGAGTATCTCACTATACTCGGCCGAGTTCTTCTTTGGCGGAGGGTCAAGTTTATTTTGAGCCGTAGGCTATATGCTTACGTTTCCTTGCTTTTATCAGCTCAAAATGCCGCCAAAGAGGTCAACAGCATATATACAAGCATCTGAGATGACCATAGATGAGGTAGCCCATATGATCGAGCAGCAGGAAGCACTCCTAGAGGCTCTTAAGAATGTGGGTAAGGGGGTTGGGAAACCGGTGGATGCAACCCACCTGAGCACCATCATTGCCCGCTTCAACCCATCGACTTACGAGGGCACCGGAGTACCTAAACTGCTTGATAACTGGCACCGCGAGATGGATAGTCTCCTTGAGGTTGTGAAGTGTCCGCCGGAGTTGACCGTTGAACATGTGGTGTACTACCCGAGGGGTGAGGCTGCGGTATGGTGGAAAAACGTGAAAGAAGATGCCAGGTCATACTATAGGGATGGGGGGCTCGGTGCTATACCGTGGGCAGGTCTGAAGAACGCTATAAGGGAGCAATTCGTGCCAGAACACATCCATCACAAGCTGAGATTTGAGTTTTATTCTTTCACCATGTCTGATGACATGATGGTTATAGAGTACTATCACCGGTTCCTTGAGTTGTCATGCTACGCAGAAGACATGCAGCTGGGGCAGCGAGGTTTGGCTCTTCGTTTCGAGAAGGGGTTGGCACCCAAGATCATGAACAGGTTACCAGCTGGGGTTATTATAGACCTGAAAGATGTATACTCGCAGGCTGGGCAAGTTGAGAGGTTGGTAGACTTATCCAAGGAGGATACGGAGAGAACCACCACTGAAAAGAGGAAAGCAAAGAATGAGAGGGGCAATCTGTCGGGCCACAAGAGGGGCAACCATGGTCAATCTAGGGCTTTTTCTGGAGCATCTGGGTTTTCTGGGGGACCTCGAGCATGGGGAAGAGGTGGTGGTCGGAGTGTTAGTGTAACATTCCGTTTGATGTTTATGAGTATCTTGATATTGGATTCGCTAGTTGATAATGTTATAGTGAGATGAAACTAGCGGCGTTGGTGGAAGGTATTCGGTAGTGTATGGAGTTAATGTCGAGAGGCTATAATGTAGTTGATACGATATCGTTAGCCATGTTGTGGAGGTAGGCATAGTTTGTGGAGTTCGCATTAGGAGTTCATGTTTTATAGTTTGGGTTTGAACTTCGGGAAAGAAGTTCGTTTTTAAGGAGGGAAGACTGTAATACTACGGTTTTTTGTGCTGTTGGGTACTCTATCGAGTAGGACTTACTCTGTCGAGTAAGTGAGTGTTGCGTGCGAAATAGTGTACTGCTGATGGGTACTCGATCGAGTAGGTGGGTTACTCGATCAAGTAGGGGGCACTCGATCGAGTAAGTGACTTATTCGATCGAGTAAGTCAGTTTTTACGGGTTATTTGCCGGGTTTGATAGCAACGCGTCGAAAGGTTATATAAGCTTCGCCGTCAGTTTCTTTTTATTTTTTACCAAGTTCTATACATTTTTACAAGAAAACAAACATCGTTGCATTCTCTTTTCGTATTGCTATCAAATCCAAGGGGCTAGAGTCGTTGGAATTCAGAGTTCTTTATACTATTGAGACCGTCGTATTGTGGGTAAGTTTCTTGTATAGTTTTTATGTCATTTCATTGTTGTTGGTTGAAACCCTAATTGGGTAATTTGGGGGCTTAGGGAGTATTTTGATACTATATGGTGATTGTATGATTGTGTATTTAATAGGAGGCGATTTTGTAGAGGAACTTTGCTGATTCGCTATTGTGACGGTATTGGTGATTGTTTTTCCAGGTAGGGTTTCCATACTCGGTTATTGGTTATATAATTGTGATGGTGATTGTGTTTATTGTTGATCTATAACATGATGGTTTGGTGTTGGAGTGTTGTTGCATAATTGATTGCATAACTGTCTGTGGTTCTTGAGGTGCGTCCTCGGGTGAGTGGAGTCACTTGCGGGAGTGGCTTTACGCCCTTGATTCGCCCTCTGTGGAACCCGCCACAGGAGGGGATTTGCACATTAATGAACATAGGTTATCGCTCGGATGAGATGAGCTGGGCTTAGGTGGGAACGGCTGCGGCCTCTAACTGGCGGCGAGGAATATCTGTTGTGATGGGTATTCTGGGAGGACTACACACTAAATAATTTAGTGTGTAGTCAGGTGTATGGAGTTGTGACGGAGTTTGGGTAATGTGTGTGTTGTATCTTATATATATATTGTGTTTTCTTAAAACCTTATTTATTTTTAGTTGGTTTATCATTTTGGAACAGTTGTATTTTCTTTTGACAGTTTTGGTTTGGATATGTATCGCTTTAAACTTATCTAATAAAGTACATTCTTTTATGGTCCTGGTAAGGCACTTGGTGTATGGGGATGTTACAATGTGGTATCAGAGCGGAGATTATGGATCCTGTAACTAATGAACCCAAGGAATCTAGGGAGTCAAAATAAAATGAACCCGGATAGGAGTTGTTAGGAGCTAATGCAAAGACTTGGGAGACGTCCTAAAGACGCGAAATCGCCCTACAACTTTGAACCAGTCACTATGGGGTGTCATGGGATCGCTACATGTTTACTATTTTTTATATGCATATGATTGGATGAATATGGTGGATGAATATGTTGGATGAATAAATTGTATGAATACGTATTATGAATATGATCGATGAATTGGTATGAAAAGATGAAGTAAGTACTGGCATGAGAATATGAAATTCATGTGGAGAACATGTTTATGTGATAGATGTGGATTTTCTACTGTTGCTATGTTAACATGTGAATATGGGATTTTATGTCGTATATTATGTTATTGTTCTTACGTAACGTTATAGAATAAAAGCATGCGGGCATTACATGAGTGGTAAGTTGAATATTATATGATCATGATGGATATTATTGTTTGGCTTTTGTAGATAGCAACATGTGGTTAGGGATACTGGTTTTATGAGTATTGAGTTGTTTTTGTTTACTTTGTTATTGATTAAGTTGTTTGGAAGAAAGAATCAAATAGTTATGTTGTCCGATTATAGAGAAGTTGTATTTAATCTCTTATAACTTGAGATTCATAAATGATATCAATATGATTCCACTTGGAAGTGATAGCTTGTTCTTTTACGGTTCTAACGATAGGTCACATGCCCAAAATGACCAAGAAACGAGTGAGATATGACCGTTTTACAAAAATTGGACAGTGCTGAGAACTGCGTAGGTTACTCGATCGAGTCCACCTCTTGTTACTCGATCGAATAACCCTTGCTAGATCGAGTAGCCCTGGCAATTTATTATACGTGCTTCTAACCTTCACCTACTCGATCGAGTAGGCTATACGCGATCTAGTGACCCATGTTTTGGGTCATATGCTTATCTTTTTACCTCGTCGCATATCTTATTTAATTGAAGGGTGTTCTTTTGCTTCTTTATGCATTGTTTTACATATGTGTTGGTCTTGATGCGTAAGTTACCCAATCTTATGATGTAAGAGTAGTACCTTAGGATTGGTATAAGTTTGGTGGGGAGGACATGAGTTATATGTGGTTGTGATGGATAGTGGAAAAAGAAAAGGGAGGTTAATGAGATTATTGAGGCATGGAGCATGTTATGTGAGATGTGGTGAGTGATATGATTGCGAGTTTGGGCAATATGAGGTAAGTGTATATGGGCCAGGGGTGATGTAAGTGTAAGGAACGTGAGAATGAAAAGGATGAGATGAGGGATACAAATAGTGGCAATTGGGATATGTAAGGATTTATGGAGGGAGATGGTTGGATTGTGTTGGTTAAAGATATATGTGACGGAAGGTCGTTATAGAGGTATAGAAACGAATGGTGTATAGTGAGATTGAGTTATTCCGCGATGTGTACGTAGTGGCCGAGTTTGGGGATTTGTATCATCAAGAGGTGAAACTAGTGTGTGATTTCCTTGGGCAATTAACGGTATTAAATGAGTTTTGGTTTCTAGAGGCGAAAAAAAGTGATGAGTGTGAGTGATTGGTGACAAGTGTGAGTGATAGCATGATGAGAGAAGATCCATGGTAAGAAAGAGTGAGGTGGAACTGATATGAAATACAGGGATTTGAGTTTTGGAGTAATGAGAAGGTAACCGGAGCACTAAAGAGTTAAGTAGAAGGAATAAGGAGTTGAATTGTTAATTGACTTTGTCGAGTGTAAAAAGAAAAGAAAGAGGGGAGTAAACTAGGAGAATTTTGACCGGAGTTATGTGATATAGAAGTAAGGAATCGTCGAGATGTATGATACTATTATGAGGATGTGAGTTAATGGTTATATAGGAGTTGTAGGACAACATGTTAGTCATGAGTTTCGAGGAATTAAGGGGAGTAAAAGTTGGTAGAGTATTTGCACGATATGAGATTTTGGTGGTGAGTTAGGTGGCGATACAATTAAAGACAAAATTGGAATGAATGTTGAGGTAATTTTGTTGATGGTTTTGATGCTCGTTATATGGGATGTTAATCGAAGACGGGAAGGAAACCGTGATATTTAGAGACGAGTGTAAGAGGTATGATATACGAACAGTGGTAGTATTGAGGTGTTGTCACTAGTGGTTAAGGGTGATGATAAATTGGAAAGATAGCCATTCTAAGGAGGTTGATTTTGTAGAGGCCGGATTGATATGTATGGTTGTGAGAGAGTATAAGATGTGGTTATAGGAGGCAGTTGCTAGTAGTTGAGTATTAATGGCATGGTTTCATTTGTCAAGAGGTGATGGTCAGGCGAATGGGAGAATGTGTTATGAGGAGCATACGAGTTAAGCTCGGACGAGAGGTAACCGTTATCAGGTGGTAACTTACGTAATCAGGATTGGTTGGTTAGGTTCGATTATCGGTCTATGATTTGTGAAAATGTTTGTGAAAATGTTGGTGTGATAGTTATAAAGTTGTTGTCTGAATGTTCTGTAATATATGTTGGGTACGGTAACCTAATAGAATGATATTCAAAAGTGATATTTTGGGTGATCTGGCATGGCTAGTTATACTTGTATGTGTATTCATGATATATGTTTATTCCGTGAAATGGTATGGATGATATTTATGAGGTTATTATCTGTTTATTCCGTGTGATATGCTGAGTTGTGGTCTAGTAAAGCGGTTTTAAGTAAGTTTTCTTGTCCGGGAAGTTATACTAAGTCAGTGTTTATGGGATTGTATAAGTTGCGATGACTATCGATGTGCTTGTTGGGTCTCGGGTGGTGATCCGGGCACGGTACTTCGTGTTGTGATACAGGTATTTTCGCGCTGCGGTGCGGCTATTGGTGGCGGTGTTGCGATGCCGTCATCGGTTGTGGTGGAGTAGGCGGGATGATTATGATACAAGTTTTTGAAATTACATACGAGTATTACATAGACTGTTGTTTTGTTTACAGCTGTTTCCTGCGAGTTTCGGTTTGGACGGATAGACGGTTGTTTTGTTTATTGACGTTTCTTACCAGTTTCAGCTTGGAGTGAGGGTAGAGTATGATATGGAAGAGAGTTGTGTATGTTTTCGTTGTTGTCATGGTATATGGATATCCTGTTGATGGGACAGAGTCGCGAGAGGTTGTTGTAGTACTTTTGATCTTCATTTAAAGGAGGCATTGGTTGACATAGTAATGGCAAGTGATTTGTGGAACATCTGTTGTGCTGAGCTGGAAGCTGCAAGTGGTTTATAATCTTTTATTGGGATAGTAAGTATAGGGTGCTAGAAATTAGTATCATGTTAAGTTGTGGATGAGTTTGGGGTAATAAAAGAGAGATCTTGAGGATCTAGTGAGAGTGTGTGTAACAATTGTGGATCGTGAGTTATGATTATGGAGATAAGCGCATGTATAGAGGAGTATGTCGTTTTGCAGTAATGTTGAAGAGTTGGTGTGGTGATTTTGCTGAGGATTTTATTGTATCGATTAGGTGGAGTGCAGAATGAATTAAGGTATGAGGACTGTTAGAGAAAGAGAGACCTAGACATAGGAATGGTTGTAGGTGTTGAGGTTATAGTGGATTATCGTTGACATGCGGTGGTAATGAGGATTATGGGAAGTATAGCAAAGGATCTAGTATTAGTGGGTTACGAGGACGTAACACTTATCTTAAGAGGAGTAGGATGCAACAAAGAATGCTTCTTTGACTGACGAGCTTAACTGACAAGCTTGAGTGACGAGCTCTAATACTAATAATGGCCCTAGATAGTTGTACATGTTGCAGTATAATTGGAATTTTGAGTCTTGGCGTAGAAAGGATGTATTTGTGTTGTGGTTGATATTTTTAAAGGTCATGGCCGTGCTTGTTTGTAGTAGTGCGATGTTTAGGAATGGGGGAATACTTCGATAGTGTTGACAGTTGGATGATGATGTTTATGAGTTCCATAGTGTTGACAGTTGGATGATGATGTTTATGAGTGTGAGTAAACTTCGAGGACGAAGTTCTTTTTAAGGGTGGTAGAATGTAACATTCCGTTTGATGTTTATGAGTGTCTTGATATTGGATTCGCTAGTGGATAATGTGCTAGTGAGACGGAGCTAGCGGCATTGGTGGAAAGTATTCGGTAGTGTATGGAGTTAATGTTGAGAGGCTATAATGTAGTTGATACGATATCATGAGCCATGTTGTGGAGGTAGGCATAGTTGGTGGAGTTCACGTTAGGAGTTCATGTTTTATAGGCTGGGTTTGAACTTCAGGGACAAAGTTCGTTTTTAAGAAGGGAAGACTGTAATACTACGGTTTTATGTGATGTTGGGTACTCTATCGAGTAGGACTTACTCTGTTGAGTAAGTGAGTGTTGCGTGCGAAACAGTGTACTGATGATGGGAACTCGATCGAGTAGGTGGGTTACTCGATCGAGTAGGGGGCACTCGATCGAGTAAGTGACTTACTCGATCGAGTAAGTCAGTTTTTACAGGTTATTTGCCGGGTTTGATAACAACGCGTGAAAAGGTTATATAAGCTTCTCCGTCAGTTTCTTTTTACTTTTTACTAAGTTCGAAACATTTTTATAAGAAAACAAACATCGTTGCATTCTCTTTTCGCATTGCTATCAAATCCAAGAGGATAGAGTCGTTGGAATTCAGAGTTCTTTATGTCGTTGAGACCGTCGTATTGTGGGTACGATTCTTGTATAGTTTTTATGTCATTTCATTGTTGTTGGTTGAAACCCTAACTGGGTAATTTGGGGGTTTAGGGAGTATTTTGTTACTAGATGGTGATTGTATGATTGCGTATTTGATAGGAGGCGTTTTCGTAGAGGAACTTTGCAGATTCGCTATTGTGACGGTATTGGTGATTGCTTTTCTAGGTAGGGTTTCCATACTCGGTTATTGGTTACATAATTGTGATGATGATTGTGTTTATTGTTGATCTATAACACGATGGTTTGGTATTGGAGTGTTGTTGCATAATTGATTGTATAACTGTCTGTGGTTCTCGAGGTGCGTCCTCGGCTGAGTGGAGTCACTTGCGGGAGTGGCTTCACGCCCTTGATTCGCCCTCTGTGGAACCCGCCACAGGAGGGGATGTGCACATTAATGAACATGGGTTATCACTCGGATGAGATGAGCGGGGCTTAGGTGGGAAGCGCTGCGGTCCCCCACTGGCGACGATGAATATCTGTTGTGATGGGTATTCTGGTAGGACTACACACTTTAGTGTGTAGTCAGGTGTGTGGAGTTGTGACGGAGTTTGGGTAATGTGTGTATTGTATCTTATATATATTGTGTTTTGTGTAATCAGAAATTGACCCCGTTTAAATGTTTTGAAAATTGTGGTGATCCATTTGGGGATGGTGAGCAGTGATTGAGCAGGTATGAGATGGACGCGCATGGGATAGCTGGGTTGAGTCACCACGATATGTTTAGATGTCTTCCGCTGTGTCTTAAAACTTTATTTCTTTTTAGTTTGTTTATCATTTTGGAACAATTGTATTTTCTTTTGACAGTTTGGGTTTGGATATGTATCGCTTTAAACTTATCTAATAAAGCACGTTCTTTTATGGTCCTTTGATATACATTGCCTTGGGTAACCGAGATGGTAGCATTTGTGATACTCCGTATTTTAGTTGGAGTACTCGGTCGAGCGTGTGTTACTCGGCCGAGTGCGTTTGACCGAGTAAACCGGTTCAGCGAGTTAGACGGCTTATTTTATGTTTTGGCCAAAGGGTTTTTGTTTGTAACAGTTAAGCCTTTTCTAAAATTATTTTAAAATCTCTAAAACTATTTCTAAACCTAGAGAGAGAGATAGGAAGAGGAATTGTCGAGCCTTTCATTTGATTGAAGATTTCTCACCGATTTCAACCTAATTCGATTTCCCTGTTTGTAAGTCGATCTCATTCAATTGTTTAAACTGTTTTAACGTTGTCTTCTTCGAAACTTTTGAGAAGAGAGTCCTATTTATTTTAAGTCTAGTTTATGCATATCAAATCTCGTAGTCAAATTCCTTATGGTTTGTCCTAGGTAATTTATTTATGAACATGTCGCTGAAAAGTCCGCGAATCTGTTTTGGTTGTGGAAAATGATTTGAAACCCTAATTTATATGTCGATTCAGTTTTGGAGCGTTTTCATACATCATCTTTGTAGAGTCTATATGACAATAGGATTTGGAATTTCTGAAAAATAATGATTTAAACTCGTTTTATGAATCAATACTTTTTATGCGACGGATTCTGTCAGCTTTTGGAAATCAGTCTGAAAACTCTTGATAAGTTTGGAATTTGAGAAAACTTTGTTATATATAATTTGTAGCTAAGACTCATGGGGTTCCAAAACAATTGGCCTTGCATCAATTAGATTTTTCTGGAATTAGTTATGCATTTTATACCGAGTCTGTCATGTGCTGGAAAATCAGGAAAAGTCGTGTTTGTTCTTTAAGTTGATATTCCTATTAAGTTATGATGAGTCTAGGTTATGTGCATGATTATTTGATTGAGTAGGTGGTAATTATACATAATTATGCTATGTAGGTGATGGATATATGAAGGATCATGATTGATTGCTTGTGTGTGCTTGGATTGCGAAAAGGTAGGGTTTCTCTTACTCAGTACTGTTAATTGATTGAGATTGCATATGTTCATAATTGTTGTTATCTGCTGATCATCGAAGGATGGGTGTTGTGGAGACGGTGTTGGTGTGGTTGTGTTGTGAGGGTTGTGGTGTTGTGACAGCTGTGATGCTGTGTGTGTGGGATTGTGGTGGAGTCACTTGCGGGAGTGGCTTCACACCCTAGTTCGCCCTCCGTGGAACCCGTCACGGAAGGAGATGTGCACATTAAGGGACAGGGATTGTTAGTCGCTCGTTGATAAGCTGGACTAGGTAGGGATGGGCTGCGGTCACCCACTGGCGGCGAGGATTACCTGTTGCGATGGGTAATCTGGAAGGGCTACACACTTCGGTGCGTAGTCGGTTAATGTGTGAGATCGGAAGACCGGGGATGGAGGATGATCAGCCGGTTGCATTGTTTGTTTGTCTTATATTGATTGAACAGTACTGACCCCATTGTTGTTGTTTTGTAAAACTTGCGGTGATCCATTTGGGGATGGTGAGCATGTTAGTTATTTAGACCATATTAATACTCATCTTATGATATTAAAATTATAAATTAATTAGAATTGGTCTAAATCTACATGCATGCAAAAGAAATGTATAAAAGATGGTATTAAACCATCTTAAGACAAAAGTTCCTTACATTGTTATAAGGCAAATATGGGCACCACAAAGGTCTCCTACCTTTGTAGTTCTTGAGCTAAAATGATAAGGATGATCCTCCAACCTTTAGTACCCAAAGTTGAGTACCTCCTCTTGGTAGCACCCAAGACTTACCCCAAAATTACTAATTATATTAACTAGACATAACTAGTAACAACCCTTCTAATATGTGAGTATTATTACTATAATAATACTTAGTGTATATTATGTTTATGTGAATTTTATTTGATGTGTTTTAATCAACCTTTGATCAAATTTAAGAAGAAAAATAAGAAATAAAACTTGGTCTTTTTCTTCTTAAATGAACCGGCCAAAGTGAGAAGTTTGGTGGATTTTTTTTTAAAAAACAAAACAACCATCAAAGATGTATATGGATGTGTGTATATATAGACAAATAAATGGATGATGTCATCATATTACATCACCTAAAGTTAGGAAAATATTAGGCAAAGAACCCATGTGATATGTCACAAGAATTCGGTCCACATGATAATAATTTGGGTCTTATTTTGACTTTCGACATTTGTCCCACAAATGCTTATAAGTCTTATATTTAATTATCTTACATAATTAAATATTAATTTAATTATTTAACAATTAAATAATATAAATTAGTGACTAGTGTACACTTATCTCTTAAGTAACATTTTACCATTTTATCAATATAAAATGTGTCTTATAAAACCCTCTTGGCTAGTTTTTACAACTCCTTGTAAACTTAATTAACTAATTACCTCCGGCTCACAATATACACACATACCATAAAAAATTTAGAAAATAAAATATTGACTACTAAATTCCGAATAACATTTATTAATCAACTATCATGTAGTTGAATAAATTCCTTGGCCCGAGTTCGTAACTCGTCATCAAATAATAAATTCACTTGACTAAATAAAAGTCAATTTTATATAAGGGACTAACTAAATTGTATCCCATACAAATAATTAGGTTTTCCATTGGGGCTCCATCCTATAGGTGTGACCTAAAGGGATCAGCTAATCACCGCCGTCACACGACAGTAATGTCAAACTCTAGTCAGCCAATCATTACCGATTAACGATGACCAGCTGACAAATAAATAAATAAATCCCTGATATTCCTTTTACGAGATTTAATATGTAAACGCACTCATTGTGGAGGACACTACTCCAACAATCTCCCACTTGTCTGACACAAGTGTGCGTTACCAATTCTCTTGTCCAATAATATCTCCCACTCAATGCAAGATGTCTTCCAGGTCGTTATTGCACGTGATCATATCATAAAGTGGTTTCCTCGATCAGGAGAATGACTGTCTGACCGGATAATCTACTATAGATCTCATCCGAGCGTGGCCACGCATTCACAGTCATCTCTCCTCGAGTGGCCTTGAGATAAAATATGACTTAAAAGGACAATCCCGTTGACCTATTTTCTTCATTCGATCTGAGATCACAATGACCCAGTAAATGCTCATCGGCCTCCTTTTACGGTGCGACCTAGAACAAAAACCAAAGCCACCGAAAAACCGTACCAACTCAGACAAATAGTCACCAGTCTAAAGAATGGACTCGAAGGAATAAATAGAAGTCCTCGCCACGACCTAGCCACAAAAGGACTCTATAAACGGTCACTGTCCGACAAATTGTCTCACAATATGCCTATGTAATCGACCAGTCATCACTATGACCATATGACAGTCGAACCTGTCCTCTATCGCCTCACAATCTAGTTACTCCGAGACGTCACCTCATTAAGTAACTAGGGACAAAATACAATGTTAATCCAGTTCACTTAATAGGGTTCGACATTGTCTTTACAACCTATTTGGAGAAAACAAAGTATATAAATTCAGACATAAAACTGAATATAACGATAAATGCAACTTATCACATATGAAATAATAAATACAATATTTGATTATTACATATCACATAATTTACAACAGTTCTGGCATTCGTCTCAACCCCATCGAAACTACATGACTATCATGTTTAGCTTGAGACAATGGCTTGGTTAAAGGATCAGCGATGTTGTCAGTTGTCCCAACCTTACAAACTGTAATTTCTTTCCTTTCGATTAAATCTCTAATTACATGAAATTTCCTAAGTACATGCCTAGACTTGTTACTAGACTTGGGCTCTTTTGCTTGAAAAATAGCCCCTTTGTTATCACAATACAAAGTGATATGATCCTCGGCGGTCGGAACTACTTTCTGTCCCTCTAAAAATTGCCTAATCCAAACAGCTTCCTTTGCAGCTTCGGAGGTCGCAATGTACTCGGCTTCCGTTGTAGAATCAAGCGATCACGAGACTCCTTGAAACTTCTCCAAAGAAACCGCCCCTCCGTTCAACAAAAAGACAAAACCAGCTTGGGATTTCAAATCATCCCTATCGGTTTGGAAACTGGCATCCGTATAACCTCTTATACGTAATTCAGATTCTCCTCCAAACACTAAGAATGAATCTTTAGTCCTTCGCAAGTACTTCAGAATATTCTTGACGGCTATCCAGTGACTCTCACCTGGAGTTTTCTGAAAACGACTCGTCATACTCAAAGCATACGAGACATCAGGACGAGAACACATCATAGCATACATGATCGATCCAACAGCGGAAGCATAGGGAATCGATTTCATGCGTTCAATATCCTTAGGCTCAGTAGGACACTGTGACTTACTCAAAGTGATCCCACTGCCCATAGGTAGAAAACCTCTCTTGGAGTTTTTCATATTGAATCGGTCAAGAATCTTATCGATATAGGCTTCTTGACTCAATGCTAATATCCTTTTGGATCTATCCCTATAGATCCGGATACCCAAGATGCGCTGAGCTTCTCCCAAATCTTTCATTTGAAAGTGATTTCCCAACCACTTCTTAACAGAAGCAAGCATATCAACATCATTCCCAATGAGTAATATGTCGTCCACATAAAGAAGTAAGAAAACAACTTTACTCCCACTAAACTTCATGTATAAACATGGTTCCTCAACACTTCGAGAAAAACCATTCTGTTTAATAACATGATCAAAACGATGATTCCAACTCCTTGATGCTTGCTTAAGACCATAAATGGATCTCTTAAGTTTGCATACTTTGTTAGGATTTTTAGGATCCACAAAACCCTCAGGTTGTGTCATGAACACTTCCTCTTCCAGAAACCCGTTCAGGAAAGCAGTTTTGACATCCATTTGCCATATCTCATAATCATGAAATGCAGCAATCGCTAACATTATCCGAACAGATCTAAGCATAGCAACTGGTGCAAAAGTTTCATCATAGTGTAAACCATGAACCTGAGTGAAACCTTTTGCAACCAATCTAGCTTTGTAGACATCTTTATGTCCATCCATGCCGATTTTAATCTTGTATATCCACTTACACTGAAGAGGTCGAACATCTTTAGGTAAGTCAACCAGGTCCCATATCTGATTATCGTACATGGAATCCATTTCGGATTGCATGGCTTCGAGCCATAGCTTAGAGTCAGAACTCATAATAGCTGCTTTATAGGTCTTGGGTTCATCACTTTCTAAAAGTAAAACCTCATAGTCACCATCTTCCTCGATAATACCAAGGTATCTATCAGGCTGGCGACTAACCCTTCCTGACCTCCTAGGTTCGAAGGAACAATAACCAATTCGACGTAGAAGGAACATCTTCTGTATTGTCATATCAGTTTGTGGCTCTTGAACTTCGTCAAGTTCAAATTTTCTCCCACTCTGTCTTCTAGAAATAAACTCTTTTTCTAGAAAGACAGCTTCACGAGCCACAAACACTTTGTTCTCGTGACTATTGTAGAAGTAATATCCACAAGTTTCCTTAGGGTAGCCTACAAAAATACAATTTTCAGAACGAGGTGCAAGCTTATCGTCAGACTTGCTCTTGACATAAGCATCACAACCCCATACTTTCATGTATCGCAGATTCAGGACTTTTCCTTTCCATATCTCATATGGAGTTTTGTCAGTTGCTTTAGTGGGACTTTTATTAAGTGATTGTACAGCAGATAAAATGGCAAAACCCCAGAATGAGTTAGGTAATTCTGTTTGACTCATCATCGATCGAACCATATCTAATAAAGTTCGATTCCTCCTTTCAGCCACACCATTTAATTGTGGTGTGCCAGGAGGAGTTAACTGAGATACAATACCGCAGTTTATAAGGTGATCTTTAAATTCATTGCTTAAGTATTCCCCACCACGATCTGATCGTAATGCTTTAATCTTCTTATTTAATTGGTTTTCTACTTCATTCTGAAACTCTTTGAACTTATCAAAAGCTTCACTTTTATACCTCATTAAGTAGATATACCCATATCTACTCATGTCATCGGTAAAAGTAATGAAATAGTCATAATTACCTCTAGCAGTTGGTTGTCATTGGGCCACACACATCGGTGTGTATTAAACCCAATAACTCACTAGCTCGAGATCCTTTTCCTAGAAAAGGTGAACGAGTCATCTTGCCAAGAAGACAAGATTCGCATGTACCAAATGATTCGAAATCAAAAGGTTTAATTACACCAGTTGACACTAGTCTTTTAATGCGCTTCTCGTTGATGTGTCCTAATCGACAATGCCATAAATAAGATAGATCAGGATCACCTGTTTTGAGTCTTTTATTATCTAAATGATAAACATCGTTGCAAATATCTAGAATATAAATACCATTGATTGAAATAGCTTGACTATATACAATCCCATTAAGGGAAAAAGTACAACACTTGTCTTTAATTACAAAAGAAAACCCTTCTGTGTCTAACACAGATACGGATATTATATTCCTAGATAGCGTTGGTACAAAATAACAATTATTAAGATGCAACTCCAAACCCGAAGCTAAACTAAGTACATAAGTTCCTCCGAGAGGCAGACTACTTTAGACCCGTTTCCCATTCGGAGATCGACATCACCTTTGTTTAGCTTTCTTATGCTTTTTAGGCCCTGCAAATGATTGCACAAGTGAGAACCACAACCAGTATCTAATACCCAAGTTGTATTTGAAGCATAATTTATGTCTATCATAAAAGATTCAGTTGAGAAATTACATGTCGGCTTCACAATGCCAGCTTTTATGTCATCCAGGTACTTTGTACAATTACGTCTCCAATGTCCCTTGTTATTACAATAATTACAAGTATCTTTAAGAGGATTACCCTTTATAGATTTTGGCTTGGTAGAGCAATTCGCAATTGCTTTACCTTTGCCTTCCACCTGAACGGGCTTCTTACCTGCATTCCTCTTAAACTGCTTCTTCCCCTTCACATTAATCGCAAGCACATCTTTCCTTGTACTCCCACTCAATCCCATGTCCTTCTCTGCTTGCACAAGCAGAGAATGGAGCTCATGTAAACTCTTTCTCATGTTCGTCATATTGTAATTTACCCTAAATTGGGTAAATCCCTTGACGTGCGAGAGAGAGTGGAGCACTCGGTCCACCACAAGTTCGTCGGGGATCTTACATCCCAACCCCTCTAAAGTTTCCACGTACTCAATCATTTTAAGCACGTGTGAACTTACAGGTTGACCATCTTTGAGGTTAGCCTCAAAGAAACGAACAGCGGTGTCATACTGAATTATTCTCGGGGCTTGAGAAAACATAGTTGAAAGCCTCGAGAATACTTCATGTGCATCACGAAACTTGACACATTGCCTTTGTAAAGCAGGATCCATTGAAAAAATCAAAACATTTTTAACAGCAGCGGATTCCTTTTGATAATTTGTAAAAGCCTCCCTTACATCGGCAGTGGCCCTAGTACTAGGCGAGGGGGGAGAGGGATCGACAAGGTAGCGTAATTTGCCATCACCTGCGGCAGCTAATCGAAGTTGTTCTTCCCAATCTTTAAAATTACTACCGTCGGCTTTTAAAACATATTTGTCCATAAAAGAACGTAGCCATGAATCTCTAGCTATGGTGACGGTTTGACTAGTAGAAGCCATCGTGATTACTACAAAGGAAATAAAGGAAAGATTAACATTTATCGTCTAGAAAAATTTAACTTGTGAAACTATTTAACAAGTTCCCATTTATATAATGATCTCCCACTGAATTATATAAATGATTCCAAGATCCAATTTTATATAAACACGGGCACGGTGGACCGATTCAACCCACATTTATATAAATTTGGTGAGTCAACAACTTTGACTGATTCTACTACTAGAACTCTTGGTTGACAGATTTTCTTAAAATCTATCTTTTAGCCCCAGAATAAATATGGGCACGGTGGACCGATTCAACCCATATTTATCCCGTTGAGTCCAACCAATTTTCACGCGTAATAACTTTTATTACCCTACTTACCCAACGTAAAAAGAGTGTACCTCGGTGATCCGAACCTACCTCTAATGAAGAAGGGATTCATAGGTGCTATTATTTGGTAAGGCTTAATCTCAATTTTAAACAATTGTGAGAGATCTTATCAATTTAATTGTCTATCACTTTTAAGTGAACAAAATTGGTGAATGCTAGACGATTAAATCGATAACAACAAAAATAAAACATGTAGTGACGATTTGGCATGAATGCAAGAAAGAATTAAAACAAACAAGTCCTAATATGGCCACCTAGTTAATCTAATTAACTAAATTTATTACACTTCGGAAACCAACTCCTTGGTCCCTTGAGTCTTCATAAATTGGCCTCCTTCTTTAGGATTTTGAAACGCCTTTCCGAAAACACCGTCTTCATGAAAACTCCGTCTTTAGATGCTTCATCTAATTACTAATAATTAAATTACATAACAATACCCTATTATACAATTTGTAATAAAATTAAAATAAAACTATTAATTAATTACAAATTGGGCGATACGAAATCGCAATTAATTACAAAACAAGTAGATATTCCCTTACATTTCGGGAAATACCAACTTCTACCTATGGCCATATTAGGAAAAATTACATAATTATAATTCTAAAAACCATTCATCTAAATGAATAATAAAATGCATTATGAAAAATGACATGCCAAATCGTCTAACTTACCAACAACGATCATTTGAGCTTGCTTTGACGGAATTTTTTACCAATAAAAAATTCATAATCAATTCTTAAAACACTTTTAAGACTTACTCATCATTCTAATCTGGTCTAATATCAAAATAATTATTCTCAACAATTATCTTGAATTTATATGGGAATTAAAACACAATTGTGACAAAAATGATATAATAATTCACAATTATCATACAAAAATTCCATTTAAAGTAAAATTTTATGGAAAAATAAATTTCAAAACCATGAATATTATGGTCTTACATAAAAAATGCCATGCAAGTGAAAATTTTTGTTTTTGAAATTTATTTAAAACGATTTCACAATTTAATCGGTAAAGCGACAATTTTTACGATTTAATTCTAAATCAAACCATAAAAATTGAAACGACTTAAAATAAAATTTTGTACATTTTGGAACAATTTCCAGGAGCTAAAAATTCATAAATTTCGAGCCCCAAAATTAAATCAATATTTATTTACAAAATAACCATTATTTACCCATTTTTATCAAATAAAAAACAATAAACTACCTAAATTAATCACATTAATCTAAAGTATCTACTTATCTCATAAATAGAACATGCATGTGGTTATTTCTAAATAAATATGCATAAAATTAACATGCAACCCAATTTAATTAACTCTTAATTAATTTTAATGCATTTTTACTCAATTTTATGCCAAATTAAGTTATAAAAAGTGGAAAAATTTAACAAAAATCAAATTTTCGTCCCATATCATCCTAAGACCAGACTATTTACATGCAAGACTATATTATGTGATAAAACGAATTTTAGTAACATAATATCAATTTTATTAATTTATCTCATAAATTACTAAAATCGTCTTAAGACAACATGCATGTATTTAACAATGCTCTGATACCACTTGTTAGTTATTTAGACCATATTAATACTCATCTTATGATATTAAAATTATAAATTAATTAGAATTGGTCTAAATCTACATGCATGCAAAAGAAATGTATAAAAGATGGTATTAAACCATCTTAAGACAAAAGTTCCTTACATTGTTATAAGGCAAATATGGGCACCACAAAGGTCTCCTACCTTTGTAGTTCTTGAGCTAAAATGATAAGGATGATCCTCCAACCTTTAGTACCCAAAGTTGAGTACCTCCTCTTGGTAGCACCCAAGACTTACCCCAAAATTACTAATTATATTAACTAGACATAACTAGTAACAACCCTTCTAATATGTGAGTATTATTACTATAATAATACTTAGTGTATATTATGTTTATGTGAATTTTATTTGATGTGTTTTAATCAACCTTTGATCAAATTTAAGAAGAAAAATAAGAAATAAAACTTGGTCTTTTTCTTCTTAAATGAACCGGCCAAAGTGAGAAGTTTGGTGGATTTGTTTTTAAAAAACAAAACAACCATCAAAGATGTATATGGATGTGTGTATATATAGACAAATAAATGGATGATGTCATCATATTACATCACCTAAAGTTAGGAAAATATTAGGCAAAGAATCCATGTGATATGTCACAAGAATTCGGTCCACATGATAATAATTTGGGTCTTATTTTGACTTTCGACATTTGTCCACAAACTTTATAAATCTTATATTTAATTATCTTACATAATTAAATATTAATTTAATTATTTAACAATTAAATAATATAAATTAGTGACTAGTGTACACTTATCTCTTAAGTAACATTTTACCATTTTATCAATATAAAATGTGTCTTATAAAACCCTCTTGGCTAGTTTTTACAACTCCTTGTAAACTTAATTAACTAATTACCTCCGGCTCACAATATACACACATACCATAAAAAATTTAGAAAATAAAATATTGACTACTAAATTCCGAATAACATTTATTAATCAACTATCATGTAGTTGAATAAATTCCTTGGCCCGAGTTCGTAACTCGTCATCAAATAATAAATTCACTTGACTAAATAAAAGTCAATTTTATATAAGGGACTAACTAAATTGTATCCCATACAAATAATTAGGTTTTCCATTGGGGCTCCATCCTATAGGTGTGACCTAAAGGGATCAGCTAATCACCGCCGTCACACGACAGTAATGTCAAACTCTAGTCAGCCAATCATTACCGATTAACGATGACCAGCTGACAAATAAATAAATAAATCCCTGATATTCCTTTTACGAGATTTAATATGTAAACGCACTCATTGTGGAGGACACTACTCCAACAGAGCAGACTTGACAGGTATTGCTTTTGGTGAGCTTGGGCGGTCATGGGGAAGTCGTCACCACCAGTTTTAGTATCACAGTTACGAGTCTTAGTTATGATTTTGTAGTTGTTACTAGTTGAATTCATTTTATCGGTTTTGGTTTTGGTTTTGGTTGTTGTAAACATTAATACTTTACGGTACTTCTAATAAATGTGTTTAGGACGGACGCTTTTGATATATACTAACCTTGGGCAACCGAGATGGTAACAGTCTCTCATGCTAAGGTAGTCCTTGGTAAGGTACTTTGGTATGAGGGGGTGTTACAAAGTGGTATTAGAGCCGAAGATTCTGGCACCTAAAACTAATCAACCCAATGAACTTAGGGAGTCTAAATGAAATGAACCCGGGGAGAGTTGTTTGGAGCTACCGCAAAGACTTGGGAGATGTCCTGAAGTCGCATTAAGGCCTTTACGATCTCAAGCCGGTCACATGGGGGAACCTTTGTGTGTCGAGTCATGTGTGTGAAGTACTTGTGGCATGAGTATTGTGCATGGTTGAATAAATGACGAAGGCAGTGGAACGTGATATTGTTGAAAGATGTATCGAAAATTTGTTGATGTTAAACTTTGAGCATGAAATATGATTGGCATGTTAAGTGTTTATCATGTGGCTTTCAAAAGGGTAGTGGTACATGACGTATGAACATGATGCTGTTAATGTTTGTTTGTTGATAGTAGCATGTGATTAAGGTCATGCATCTATATATATGAATGTCATGTTTAATTTTCATGTGGGTATGATAAAAGTTCAGCTATGTACTGGTTTCTTGAAGTATTGAGTTGTTTTTGTTGCCTTATGCATGTTCAAATTGTTTTTGGTTTAGAAAATTCGATTTGTATGAAGATCAATTATAGAAGGGCTGTCTTAAAACTATCATTAGTCGAGTTCTAGAAATGATATTACTGTAATTCTAATTGGAGGTGATAGCTTGTCCTCTTACGATTCTAACGATAGGTCACACGCCCAAAATGACCAAGTAACGAGTGAGATATGACTGTTTTACGAAAACTGGACGTTGCTGAGAACTGTGCCTATACTCGACCGAGTAGTCCCTACTCGGCCGAGTATCTTTCATACTCGACCGAGTAACCCATATTCGGCCGAGCAATCTTTCTGTGATAATCCTGTTCAGCTTCTGGAGTCGTGAACTCGACCGAGTAGTCTCACTACTCGACCGAGTGTCCTGTACTCGGTAGAGTACGTCATGTACTCGACCGAGTTTGTTTTACGTGACCGAATCTTATGACCAATTGTTATACGTGATGTTAAGTTTGTTACTTTGTATTTGATAAATGCTTGGTTAAGTACCTGGGGAAGACATGTACAATAGCATAAAGGATTACAAAGAATAAAGCTTGAAAGATGATTTATTTCTCAGATTATGCCTCTTAATTGTTTTGGCTGCTAATTTATACGTGATTAAGATATGTCATCTAAAATTTTTATATGTGTTAGTCTCGTGTGTTAGCTTTCATTTGCTGCTGGTTTCAGGCCTATACGAGTTACGGATTAAGAAAAACAAATATTTTATTTGAGTGATTTTTGAGTGATTCCAACTCAAAAATTTCGACCAACCAAATTGTAAAATTTACCATTTGATATGTGTACATGATTTTTGATATGTGTACATGATTTTTAAGTGATTCCAACTCTCCTAATTAGTAGACTCGTAGAAATTTCCAAATTGATAAACCTCTCCTGATATGGATGTGTCATTAATGAATTATGATTTTTGCAAGTTGACCTTGATATGCGACAATTTGCTGATAACAATATGTTTTGACCTGACGGATTGGGAAAATCGTTATAAAGTGATTATTTGTGCATTGGACCTAATTTCAACTCTCCCTATTCCACGACTCTCTGTATTTGCTAAAAAGTCTAAAAACTCATGTGTTCGTTAAGTTGTTATTTATTGGTGATTCTGGAAGTTATCGCATGCTTTATAGTGCCTGTGAATGTGTGTCTGATGACAAGTTTCTAATAAAGGTTATACTATGAATTTCGAAGTCTTAGTTTCTATTTTTTGGCAACATGTTTATGTGACATTATAAGTAGCTTAACCTATAAGCCTATGTGGAATAAGTGATGACATTGAAAGATTGTGGGTGTCGTGTCTTATATGCCACTTATTACATAATGATGTCTGCAAATAGCATGAACATGAATGATAGCTAGGTTGATTAAGTGGATTGATTGTTGCACATATTATAGATAGTAACAAGTGTGATTACGTGCAAGTAAATTGTGGTTACCTAAGCTAACGAGTCTGGTTGAGTCAAATATGTTACATGGTTGATTATTATATTATCGGCATGAATATGGGATAAAAGACAATAGGTGTTGAATGAATCGTTGTAGAATGAGGTAATTCGTATAATAGTCCATGAATAATGTACGATGAGTTAATGGTGTTAGTAATTATCATGTAAATTGGAGTAGTCATACAAATAAGAAGCTGATATGTTGAAACGGAAGTATTAAGTAATTTATTTGTATAAGATTAGTCTAGCATGTCTAGTGATATGACAATATATGGTTGACGGTGCAAATAGATGGCTTATGTGATGACGTGAGCAGCTGAATGATAGTTAATTGATGGTAATATATTTGTGTTAAAGTGTGTATTTTATTTATTTATTTTGTGATCCACATGAGTTGACATAGAACATGTTATTTATCACGATGCAAATGATGATTGTCTTAGTATGTACTGTGCTTGTAAACAAGTGTGTAGTAATAATTCGAACAAGTGTGGGTACCGAGTTTGAGCATGATGTGGAATTACGGGTTATACATGTGTAATTGATTCATGTGCATATTTTTAATTTATTTGCCAAGTAGTACTAATGTGGATACAAATTTGTGCGTAATAGCGAGAATTAGCAACTTATATTATGTATGTACAACTTAATGGAAGTAATAAGCATGAGTAACGATAAGATGGATTTTGTTGTTTACATCTCTGGTGCATTCTTCATAATTGCGATAAAATTGGTAACTCTGTCGGAAAGCATGATTGGTAACATAATAAGTCAAACGTGTTCAGTTATTTGAACTAGTATAACATTGACATGTAATTAAAGGTTGTGTTATTACATTTGTTTATTGTTCGAGTATATGTGCATAAACAGTGAATTGGTCTCGTCCTTTTGGTATTAGTTGGCTAAGTGAGCTTTGGCTTGCATTAGGGCTTCACGAGTTGTTACTGAAATGTGACATGATTTGATGATTTACAATCTCCTAGGAACGGGTTAAATATGACAGATGAGCACAAATTTTGACCTTATGTGGTGGATTGTGGTTTGTTATATCGTAAAAGATGTTGGTGGTGCATCACGAAACCCAGGGTCTGTAGGTATATGAGATGAATAAGAAACTTCGGGACGAAGTTTGTTTTTAAGGAGATGTAACGTGATACTATGTTTTTCTATGTGGTTATTTAGATTTCCATTAGTAATTACTACTTGAAACAATGCGGTAACATGTTTATTATATGGAATGATAGCTTCCGTGTGTGGTCGAACTATAGTTATATATGCTATTTATATGTTTTATTTAGAATTGTATAGTTGCATATGTTTTTTATATATTTTATTATGAATTGTATTTGCATGGAAGGACCGTGATATCGCGTGGCTTGTGTGGTTTTATATGAGTTAGGCTACGGGGGACGTAACCTTCTTTTATGGGGGATAAAATGTGACAACCCGAGTTTACTCAAGTCTATATGAGTTAGCATAGATTTTACTAGTTATGCATATGAGTAAAATTATGAGTATGAGTTATATTGTGTTAATTATATGTGATGTTAGGTGTCGTTGGTTGTAGTTGGTGCGAACTTCGGGGACGAAGTTATTTTTAAGGAGGGAAGACTGTGATACTCCGTATTTTAGTTGGAGTACTCGGTCGAGTGTGTGTTACTCGGCTGAGTGCGCTTGACCGAGTAAACCGGTTCAACGAGTTAGACGGTTTATTTTATGTTTTGGCCAAAGGGTTTTTGTTTTTAACAGTTAAGCCTTTTCTAAAATTATTTTAATATCTCTAAAACTATTTCTAAACCTAGAGGAGAGATAGGAAGAGGAATTGTCGAGCCTTTCATTTGATTGAAGATTTCTCACCGATTTCAACCTAATTCGATTTCTCTGTTTGTAAGTCGATCTCATTCAATTGTTTAAACTATTTTAACGTCATCTTCTTCGAAACGTTTGAGAAGAGATTCCTGTTTATTTAAAGTCTAGTTTATGCATATCAAATCTCGTAGTCAAATTCCTTATGGTTTGTCCTAGGTGATTTATTTATGAACATGTCGCTGAAAAGTCCGCGAATCTGTTTTGGTTGTGGAAAATGATTTGAAACCCTAATTTATATGTCGATTTAGTTTTGGGGCTTTTTCATAAATCATCTTTGTAGAGTCTAGATGACAATAGGATTTGGAATTTCTGAAAAATAATGATTTAAACTCGTTTTATGAATCAATACTTTTTATGCGACGGATTCTGTCAGCTTTTGGAAATCGGTCTAAAAACCCTTGATAAGTTTGGAAATTGAGAAAACTTCGTTAGCTATAATTTGTAGCTAAGACTCATGGAGTTCCAAAACAATTGGCCTTGCATCAATTAGATTTTTCTGGAATTAGTTATGCATTTTATACCGAGTCTGTCATGTGCTGGAAAATCAGGAAAAATCGTGTTTGTTCTTTAAGTTGATATTCCTATTAAGTTATGATGAGTCTAGGTTATGTGCATGATTATTTGATTGAGTAGGTGGTAATTATACATAATTATGCTATGTAGGTGATGGATATATGAAGGATCATGATTGATTTCTTGTGTGTGCTTGGATTGCGAAAAGGTAGGGTTTCTCCTACTCAGTACTGTTAATTGATTGAGATTGCATATGTTCATAATTGTTGTTATCTGCTGATCATCGGAGGATGGGTGTTGTGGAGACGGTGTTGGTGTGGTTGTGTTGTGACGGTTGTGGTGTTGTGACAGCTGTGATGCTGTGTGTGTGGGATTGTGGTGGAGTCACTTGCGGGAGTGGCTTCACACCCTAGTTCGCCCTTCGTGGAACCCGTCAAGGGAGGGGATGTGCACATTAAGGGACAGGGATTGTTAGTCACTCGTTGATGAGCTGGACTAGGTGGGGATGGGCTGCGGTCACCCACTGGCGGTGAGGATTACCTGTTGCGATGGGTAATCTGGCAGGGCTACACACTTCGGTGCGTAGTCGGTTACTGTGTGAGATCGGGAGACCGGGGATGGAGGATGATCAGCCGGTTGCATTGTTTGGTTGTCTTATATTAATTGAACGGTACTGACCCCGTTGTTGTTCTTTTGTAAAACCTGCGGTGATCCATTCGGGGATGGTGAGCAGACTTGACAGGTATTGCTTTTGGTGAGCTTGGGCGGTCATGGGGAAGTCGTCACCATCAGTTGTAGATCACAGTTACGAGTCTTAGTTATGATTTTGTAGTTGTTACCAGTTGAATTCATTTTATCGATTTTGGTTTTGGTTTTGGTTGTTATAAACATTAATACTTTACGGTACTTCTAATAAATGTGTTTAGGACGGACGCTTTTGATATATACTAACCTCAGGCAACCGAGATGGTAACAGTCTCTCATGCTAAGGTAGTCCTTGGTAAGGTACTCTGGTATGAGGGGGTGTTACAGCATTCCCGTGCATTAGGTGGTCCTGGTAAGGCACTTGGTGATGCGTGCATTTTATATAGGGCTTTTACCCCATATTTACTCGCATTTCTGTATTATTTATCTAGCATCTAGCTACAAATGCCCTCGAATAGTCTACTTTGGTTTGTCTTGTGTTAATTGCAGGTATGAACCAGAAATGAGCATAATTGAGCCTGAACCTGTCCCGTTTGCATGCATTTTGGAGATAGAAGAATCGGAGCCCAGAAATTGTCACCTAAGGATGCGTGAAGTGACTTTGGAAGGTGTTTCGAGTTCATCTACGCTGGTTCATTGCTAGCTAACTCGATCGACTAAGTTGCTGCGAAAACTGGTCGATCGAGCACATGAGTATGTTGGAAGACCTCGATCGAGTATTTGCTTTACTCGCTCGAGAAGGGTATTTGATGTATTCCTCGATCGAGATGTTTGACCCTTATTGTCCTCGATCGAGAGGTTTTGACTATTACGCAATCCTTTAGTTTTATTTTTCGGATATTTTATTTGGTATCTTAGAATAAATAAGAGAGGAGAGAGCGGCGGCTGATGATCTCTTCTCTTGGCGTTTTTACTCTTTAGACCTAAAATCTTTATGGTTTGGAATTCTTTTGTATTCGGTATCTTCGATCTTCAACTCGTTGATTAATTATTATTGCAATTATTGTTCTTGTTTTCATCTCTCTTCTCTATTGCTCTTTCTCTTGTTTCTTTTGCAATTTATTATCATGTTCAATTTATTTATCTTATTTGTCTTCATTGATTTCTCAATTTACATTATGCATAGCTAATTTCCTTATGCTAGGACATAAGGGGAGCCATGGTAATTAGGAAGATATGATTAGGTGATTAGGCTTGGCTAGAATTAGGTTTCTGTTGTTAATCATTGCATTTAGTAGCAATTAGCTGTTTGAGTCGACGCATTTAGCTAGTTGATTTGATACGCCTTGACCTAGATCGGAAGATTGGAAGGGGTGAGATCTGCAGTGAACATTAGGACATTCTAATGAGGGCGGAAGCTAAGTTAGTAATATTTTAGGGTGAATAGCGGACCGAAAGGACCTTTTCTCTACCCTGCAGAGCGAGTTCAAGACGACCTTTGACCTTAGATCTGACCCCTAGGAAACCATAGTGAACCGACTGTCCTAGCTGTTTCTCTCTTTCTGGTAATTTCATTATACTTCATTGCTTGTTTCTTTATTGTTTCTTCTTTCTTTGTCTCCGTAGTTAGAATCAAACATTCAACCCCCAAGAAATGGTTACTTAGGCAGACTTAGTTTAGCTTACATTATTCCCATCTCCCTGTGGATTCGATACCCGACTGCCTCTACTACATTTTATAGAGACCGGTTGGTTTTATTTTTGATAGGGTTGCGACAACCATGTCAAATTTTGGCGCCGTTCCTGGGGAGACGGTTTTATTTTGTTTGCTTTATATTAAGTTTGTCTCTAGTCTCAAGGAATTCATTCCTTGAGACTGTTCTCATATTTTTCTCCAGTGCTATAGTTGTTTTGCAGGCGATTCGTCCTAGAAGAGGGCACTGAAACATCTGCTGTTCTTACAACTTCATTTGCTAAAATGCCTAACATCGCCAGTCACTTGGAACCTACCGTAGATTCTTTACCTAAAGGTTTCCTACTTCCCACTACAAATGCAGGTACCTTTGGAATTCATCCATCCTACATTCAGTTGGTTGAAAGGAATCTTTTCAAGGGAGTAGCTGGTGACGTTCCGTGCAAGCATATGGAGTTGTTCACTGTTTACTGCTCCACCATTCCTTTAGTTGCTGGGGTGACACAAGACAAGGTCAAGGAAATTCTTTTCCCTTTTTCGTTGACTGATGACGCCCGGGACCGGTTGAGAGATTTGGATAGGGAAGCTGCTGGTGTTACTGACTGGAATTCCCTAGTTTTAGCCTTTTACAGAAGGTACTTTCCACCACAGCGCACCAACGCATTAAGAGGCCAAATCACTACTTTCATACAATTGGCTACTGAAGATTTGACTGAAGCTTGGACTAGGTTCAAGAAGCTAGTTCGCTCTATACCTTATCATGGTTTCCAATGATGGTTCTTATGCAACCAATATTACAATGGGTTGTATGCCGATCAAAGAGCCATATTGGATGTTGCAGCTAAAGGGAGATTTCGGAAAAAAATATTGAAGACAATAAGGGATGGCATCTTATTGAAGACATGGCCATTCATGTAGCTAAGTATGGGAATCCTAGAGGAGGTAGGCGAGTGAACGAAAGAGATGGTGAATCCCTTGTAGCTGAGGTGGAAATTCCTAATGACGGGTGTGACAATTTCGAGATTCTGCAAATTTCGGGTGATCATGATCAGGTCCATGCCATGATTGAGCAAGAGGTGTTTTGTGGTAGATGCGGTGCAGAAGGACATGATCCTATTACTTGTATGGAAGAAGTAGAGCGAGTCTATGCTTACCAACAATATAAGCAAGGAATTCAATTCTCTAAACTTTATGAAGATTTAGCCACACCAAGTACGTCTAGTCCTATCAGTTCAAGCCGCAGGAAGAGAATTCTTCTTCTACAATTTCAGAGATAGCGGAGTTGAAATCTTTGGTGCTATCTTTAGCATTTCAACTCCAAAAAATGCGGAAGAAAATGAGAATTCCATAGAGAAGTTGAAAGACCAATTCACGCAATTTGCATCCAAAAATCGATCACTTCCTTGCGACCTGATTAATCCTATTAATCTCCGAAGTGGTCTTACCTATGATGGACCAATAATGCCAAAAAATGCTGACTTATCTATTGATGGAAATCCGGAAACTATTTTGGAAGAGCAAATTGATGAAGTCGCTGCTGATCCTCGTCAAAGTGCTCGATCGAGTGAACTGGGTACTCGATCGAGCAGTTTTTCCTCTGAAAGTTCTCGATCAAGTAGCCAAAGTACTCGATCGAGCACAGCCGAATTTGGTGCTCTCGATCGAGCAAGTCAATCTCCTCGATCGACCATATCCCAGAAGAAAAGCACTCGATCGAGTGATAAAAGTACTCGATCGAGCACATGCAATAGCGGAGACGCTGTTTCGAAGTCTAAACACGCTGATGGATCATTTTCCCCTGCTGCGGAGGTGCCAAGTTTAGACAAAGGTAAAAAGAAAGTCGCGGACCCACTCACTGTTACCAGAATTCCTTATTCGGGACGTCTGAAAGATGCTAAGGTCGAACGACAGTTTGGTAATTTTGTGGAGGTGGTCAAGAACCTTCAGGTAACCGTTCCTTTTACCGAACTAATTACCCAGGTACCTTCTTATGCAAAATTTATGAAAGATATTTTGACGCGTTAGAGAGAGCTTAGTGAGTTTGAGACTGTTGCCTTTATGGAAGAGTCCAGCAATTTAATTCTTAATAAAGCTCCGCCCAAATTGAAAGACCTGAGTAGTTTTTCCATTATTTGTGTAATAGGAAATGGAGTGATAAAAAAGGCTCTTTGCGATTTAGGAGTCAGTGTCGGTGTCATGCCTTACTCTGTTTGTAAGAAACTTAATACGGGTCACCTTAAAATGACTAATATCACCCTTCAGATGGTTGATAGATCGGTTAGACGACCCTTAGGTATCCTAGAAGACGTGCCTGTCAAGGTAGACAAGTTCTTTATCCCAGTAGATTTTATTGTCTTAGACATAGCTGAGGATACTCGGACCCCGATCATTTTGGGAAGACCATTCCTGTGTACAACTGGGGCCATTATAGATGCCAAATAAGGGCGTTTGACTCTTGCAGTGGGGGATGACGCTATCACTTTCAGTTTGTCTGGTACACTTGCTAGACCAATGATAGAGGATACTTGCTATTCAGTTGATATCATTGACGAGTCTGTTTATGAGGTCTGGTCGGATTCCTTAATAAGGGATCCACGGGAAGCTTTGATGTTGTTATATGAGTGTGCAGATAAACCGGAGAACAATGACGCTGTGTTGGATTTGCTTGAAGCTGCAATAGATGAGCGTGAACTCACCAACGCTGAAGGAGAGAAGATAAAACAGCTAATTAACATTTCTTGCGCTATTCAGGTAAAGGTACCTGAGCGTAAGCCTCTTCCTTCTCATCTTAAATATGCATTTCTAGATGATACTAACCATTATCCAGTCATTGTTAGTGCTAAGCTTGATGATAAGCAGCTGACCGCTTTGGTAGCTGTTCTTAAGAAAAACAGGAAAGCGATAGATTATTCGTTGGATGATATTAAGGCCATCAGTCCTGACATTTGTATTCACATGATTGAGCTAGAAGAATACCACAAGCGTTGTAGACAAGGTCAGCGCAGGCTGATTCAGAAGATGCAGGATATTGTGATGGCTAAGGTAATGAAGCTACTTGATGCAGGTATTATCTATTCTGTTGGTCATTCTAAATGGGTGAGTCCAGTAATGGTGGTTCCTAAGAAAGGAGGTACTACCATGGTTAAGAATGATAAAAATGAGTTGATACCTACTAGAGTTGTGACTGGTTGGCAGATGTGCATAGACTATAGACAGCTGAATGCCGCCACGAAAAAGGATCACTTCCCCCTTCCTTTTATTGATCAGATGGTAGAAAGGTTAGCCTCTCATAAGTTTTTCTGTTATTTAGATGGATACTCAGGGTTCTTTCAGATCCCTATTCATCCGGTTGATCAGGAAAAGACTACTTTTACCTGTCTTCAAGGTGTTTTTGCTTATCGTAGAATGCCTTTTGGTTTGTGCAATGTCCCAGCTACCTTTCAAAGGTGCATGATGAGGATATTTTATGAGTATATAGAGTCTATTATGGAGGTCTTTATGGACGATTTCAGCGTCTATGGGAGTGATTTTGATAACTGTTTGTCTAACCTTGATAAAGTGTTGCAGCACTGCATTAAGGTTAATCTTGTACTTAACTGGGAGAAGTGTCACTTTATGGTCAACGAGGGAGTTGTCTTGGGACACTTAGTTTCTGATAGGGGCATCGAGGTCGATAAAGCAAAGGTGCAAGTGATTAAGCAATTACCTCCTCCTGTTAATGTTAAAGGAGTGAGGAGTTTCCTTGGACATGTCGGATTTTATCGACGGTTCATCAAGGACTTTTCTAAAATTGCTAAACCACTTATACAGTTGTTATTTAAGGATGGCCCATTTGTTTTTACTGATGAGTGTCTTTCTGCTTTTAACAGGTTAAAACAAGCCTTGATTTCATCACCGATTATCCAGCTTCCCAACTGGGAGCTTCCATTTGAGATTATGTGCGATGCTAGCGATTATGCGCTAGGAGCAGTGTTAAGCCAGCGGAAAGACAAACCTTTGAGTGCGATTGACTATGCAAGCCGAACTCTCGATGAGGCTCAAGTGAAGTATACTACTACTAAGAAGGAGTTATTAGCTGTGGTTTATGCGCTGGAGAAATTTCGTTCTTATTTGGTAGGTTCGTAAGTTACTGTTTTTACGGACCATGTAGCACTGAGACACCTTCTTGCTAAGAAGGAAGCTAAGCCATGATTGTTGTGATGGATACTCCTCCTCCAGGAATTTGATCTGGAAATCAAAGACAAAACGGGCGCCGAGAATGTAGTAGCTGATCATCTGTCGCGGTTACTGCAACAGGAGGGAGAGGATCTTTTACCTATTGATGATTCTCTTTCTGATGATTCTTTATTTGCGGTTTCCTACTAACACAAGTGTTGATTCATGGTATGTAGATTATGCTAACAACGTTGTAGGTGGTGAGCTACCACCTAACTTGTCTTATCAGCAGAATAAGCGGTTTCTTCACAATGTGAGGCGATATTTCTGGGATGATCCTTATTTATTTAAGGAGTGTGCTGGCGGTCTTTAAAGACAGTGTATTCCGCAGTGGGAGACCAAAGAAATCCTAGAGGGCTGTCATTCCTCCTCTTACGGCGGTCACCACGGTCCGTGGCTAAGGTACTTCAGTCTGGTTTCTTCTGGCCTACTTTGTTTGCCGATGCTAAAGTTTTTGTTTCAGCTTGTGATGCTTGCCAGCGCTCGGGAAATATTTCTAAGAGACATGAGATGCCCCAAAATGGCATTCTAGAGGTCGAGGTTTTTGATGTCTGGCGCATCGATTTCGAAGGACCCTTTCCGTCTAGTAAAAGTAACAGGTATATCCTAGTAGCTGTAGACTATGTGTCTAAATGGGTTGAAGCTATTGCCTCACCTAACTGTGATGCCAAGACCGTGATTAAATTGTTTAAAAAGATTATTTTCCTCCGATTTGGTGTCCCTAGGGCCGTCATTACTGATGGGGGTATGCATTTTCAAGAAAAGAAACTTACAGCTATACTGTCTAAAGTTGGTGTCCAACATCGTAGAGGTTTGGGGTACCATCCCCAAACCAGTGGGCAGGTTGAGGTCTCTAATAGGGAACTAAAAGAGATTTTGGCTAAGGTTATTTCTAAATCACGGAAGGATTGGAGTTTAAAATTAGATGACACATTATGGGCATATCAGACTGCCTTTAAAACACCGATTGGTGCATCACCATATCGGTTGGTTTTGATAGAAAAGTAGATCTATATACTAACATATTCATATATGTTTTAAGATAATTTGTCATAAAATTAAATGGTGATCTTATGCATGCAAACAATAAACAATTTAAAGAAGAAATCATCATCTTACATTGTGATTTTCGGATCAATAGGGCACAAGAGAGTTCTCCTACTCTCTTGTTCTTGAGCTCTCCTTAAATGGATGAACAAAGAGGATACAAGTATAGTATCCCTCCCAAGGAATAATACCCAAGATATACCCTTAATAAAAATTACTATTATTAATACTAGATTAATATTAACTTAAATAAAAGACCCAAAAATTATTTTTGGTCCTCTTGGATTTCGGTCAAGAAGAGGAAGAAGAAGGAAGAATTATTTTATCTCTCTAAAATAATTTTTGAATGATAGAATGAATAAAAATGAATCACACACTAATGCATGTAGTGAATGATCAATTTTTTAAGCAAAAGTCCCTTTGTTCTTTTCAAGGGGAAACCGGGTAGGAGGGTGGAGGAAGGCCAATGCATGAGCTTGGTGCTCTTCCACAAGAGGCACTAGGTATGCATGCCTAGTTATAGAAAAATAATCATATCTTCCACTAACTTAATTAACATTATATGAATTGTTAATCACACCCAATATTTCGGTACATTTGAGAATAAAATGGTTTCCATTTTATCTTTGTCAATTTGTCAATTTGTCACATGTCACATGTCATGTAAAATTGTTATGTATTTTTAACATTTTAAAAATCAACGTATTAATAAAAATACGTCATATACAAAATTGACTTGGTAATTCACAATTACTTGTACCAAAATAATTTACCAATTATAAATTACAACATCTTGTATTTATAATAAATTATTCATTCAATTTCAATTGTTTCCTTAAACAAAATTTCATCCAAGTAATAAAACAATTCGATTACTTAGACCGTATCTTATTTAATCAGATTATAATGAGATACGTAAATTTACTTCCAAAATTGTCCGTCAATTATTTTTAATTAACTCGTAACGTTATACGATTAATTAAATGATCAATTAAGAGTATTATCCTTTAGGTATGACCTAGGGGATCAACTGATCACCACCGTCGCACGACAGTAAAGTCAAACTCTAGTCAGCCAATCATTACCGATATGTGTTGACCAGTTGACAGTAAAAATACTTCCCAATTGTATTCTTTAAAATGAGACTTAAACATGTGATCATCATGATCAACAGTTGTGATCGCATTATTGTCGGAGGACACATATTCCAACAATCTCCCACTTGTCCTCGACAAGTGTGCGTCACCAATTCTCTTGTCCTATTACTATCTCTCACTCAATGCAAGGTGTCTTTCAGGTCGTACTTGCAAGTGATCATATCGAGAGTGGTTTCCTCGATCTGGAGAATAACTGATTGACCGGATTTATCTATCATAGATACCTTCCGAGCGTGGCCACGCATTTCCAGTTCATTACTCCTCGAGTGGCCCTGAGATATTGTTATAACCCTGACTAGGGGTGGACAATTCCTATCGCACTCATTCCCTTCAACTAGCCACAGCCATCATAACCCAAAATATGCCCACTTGACCCCATTTACGAAGGTCGTAGTAACACAAATCAAAGTTAATCTGAAACTGTGCCATCTTAGGTGAATAGTCTTTAGTCAAAAGAATCGACTCATTAGAATACTATAGCAGCTCTTGCCACGACCAGGCTATATAAATTTGCCAGAACTCTATAAGCGGTCATAAGGCCCGACAAAATGTTCCTAACAGTCTGCCTATATGATCGATTAGTCATTCTCATATGACTCTATGGTATTTGAACTTACCATCAATCGCATCACACTCTATTCACTTCGAGACGTCACCTCATACAAGTGACTATGGGCAAATACAATGTTAATCCGCGTTTACTTTAACGGGGTTCAATTGTCTCCACAACCCGTTTGGATGTAACAATGTATAAAGAAAGATAAAAGACAAAAACGATTGTGAACATGAACAAAACAACACTTATATTTCATTTCAAAATCTAACAAAAACTCGGTACACGTTTAAGTCCCATGGACGCAACATGTCCATCATGCTTGGCCTGCGATAAAGGCTTGGTGAGCGGATCGGCTATGTTGTCATCCGTCCCAACCTTACAAATCGCAATTTCCTTTCTCTCAATGAAATTTCTTATTACATGATATTTTCTAAGTACATGTCTAGATCTATTACTAGACTTTGGCTCCTTAGCTTGGAATATCGTCCCACTATTATCACAATAGAGAGTGATGGGATCATTGGCGGTAGGTACTACTCTTAGACCTTCCGTGAATTGCCTGATCCACACAGACTTCCTTGGCGCCTTCGATCCGCAATGTAATCAGCCTCCGTTGTTGAATCCGCGGTCACAGCTTCCTTGAAGCTTCTCCAGCTAACGGCACCAGCATTGAGCATGAAAACGAAACCAGCTTGTGATTTCATGTCATCTCTATCTGTTTGAAAACTTGAGTCCGTGTATCCATTAACAAGGAGTTCGGTGTCTCCTCCAAACACTAAGATAGAATCCTTAGTCCTTCTCAAGTACTTAAGGATGTTCTTGACAGCAATCCAGTGACTCTCACCTGGATTTCCTTGATATCTACTCGTCATGCTCAAGGCATACGAAACATCAGGGCGTGTACATATCATGGCGTACATGATTGATCCAACAGCGGAAGCGTAAGGGATCATCTTCATGCGTTCAACATCATGGGGTTCGGAGGGAGATTGAGTCTTGCTCAATATAGTCCCAGTTACCATAGGTACCAAACCCCTTTTAGATTTGTCCATGCTGAACCGTCGAAGAATTTTATCAACATAAGATTCTTGACTTAGTGCCAATATCCTCTTGGATCTATCTCTATGGATCCGGATACCTAATATGCGTTGTGCTTCTCCTAAATCCTTCATTTGGAAGTGGTTACCTAACCACTTCTTAACAGAAGACAACAATGGAATATCATTTCCAATGAGTAGTATGTCATCGACATACAAGATTAGGAACACAACATTGCTCCCACTAAATTTCATGTATAAACATGGTTCCTCAACACTTCGAGTGAAACCATTTTCCTTTATAACATGATTGAATCGATGATTCCAACTTCTAGATGCTTGCTTAAGACCATAAATGGATCTCTTAAGCTTGCACACTTTGTTAGGATTTTTAGAATCAAAAAAACCTTCGGGTTGTATCATGTACACCTCCTCTTCTAAATGCCCATTTAGAAAAGCGGTTTTGACATCCATTTGCCATATTTCATAATCATGAAATGCGGCGATCGCTAACAAAATCCGTATGGATCTTAGCATGGCTACGGGGGCGAAGGTCTCATCATAATGGAGACCTTGGACTTGGGTAAATCCTTTTGCCACTAGCCTAGCTTTGTAGACATCATCATGTCCTTCTATTCCATTCTTGACTTTGAATATCCATTTGCATTGAAGAGGTCTTGCCCCTTTAGGCAAATCTACCAAGTCCCAAACTTGGTTTTCATGCATAGAATCCATTTCGGACTTCATGGCTTCAAGCCATAAGGAGGAATTTGGACTTGAGATTGCAGTCTTGTAGGTGGCGGGCACGTCACTTTCTATAAGCAATACATCGAGTGTTCCATCTTCTTCGATAAGTCCCAACATATCGATCGGGATGGCGTATAACTCGGCCCGTTCTTCTAAGTGGAGGAGGGACAACCGCGTTAGAAGACGAAGGAACATCTTCTTGCATCTCTACCTCGGTTTGTGGCTCTTGTACTTCATCAAGTTCAAAATTTCTCCCACTCTGTCTCTTAGAAATAAACTGATTTTCAAAGAAGACAGCCTCGCAAGACACAAACACTTAGTTTTCTTGAGGTTTGTAGAAGTAGTAACCTCGTGAGGTTAAGGGGTAACCTACAAAGATGCATGTTTCGGATCTTGGGGCAAGCTTGTTGTCATTCTTTATCTTGACGTAAGCATCACATCCCCAAATTTTCATGTAGGATATATTAGGAACTCTTCCCGTCCACATCTCATATGGAGTCTTTTCGGTGGCTTTAGTGGGAGAATTGTTCAAAGATCTTATTGCGGTTTGAATCGCAAATCCCCAAAACGAGTTTGGTAACTCGGTTTGACTCATAATGGATCGAACCATATCAAGTAGGGTTCGATTTCTCCTTTCGGCAACACCATTGAGTTGTGGTGTTCCGGGTGGAGTAAATTGTGATATAATACCACGACCTTTCAAGTGTAAATCAAATTCAAGGCTAAGGTATTCTCCACCACGATCGGATCGTAGTGCCTTAATCCTTTTGTTCAATTGGTTCTCTACTTCGTTTTGAAATTCCTTGAATTTCTCAAACGCTTCACTCTTATGCTTCATTAAATAGATATACCCATATCTACTCAAGTCATCGGTGAAGGTTATAAAGTAGTCATAATTACCACGAGCGGTGATACTCATTGGTCCACATACATCGGTGTGTATGAGTCCCAATAGTTCACTAGCTCGTGTCCCTTTACCACTAAAAGGATTACGAGTCATTTTGCCAAGTATACAATATTCGCATGTACCATATGATTGATAATCAAATGGTGTAATCACATTAGTCGAAATTAATCTTTTGATGCGATTCTCGTTTATGTGACCTAATCGACAATGCCAAATGAACGCTTCACTTGGGTCACTTGATTTGAGTTTCTTTGATTGAATGTTATAGATATCATTAGTTGGATTTGAGGTCTCTAAAATGTAAATGCCATTGATAGAGGAAGCTTGGCCTATAACCAAGTCGTTCCTAGAAATAGTACAACGATTGTTCTTAATGACAAAACAAAAACCGTCTATGTCTAGCATAGCGATTGAAATAATGTTTTTTGAGAGTGTAGGCACATAAAAACAATTATGTAAATACAACTCAAATCTATTAGGCAAAGCTAAAACATAAGTTCCTTTGGATTCGACCGCTACTCGAGCTCCATTTCCAAAGCGTAGATCCACATCTCCCTTGCTAAGCCTCTCCACATCTCTTAAACCCTGTAAATGATTACAAAGGTGAGAACCACAACCGGTATCTAGTACCCATGTCGTAGTGGAAGTATAATTTATATCAATAACATAAATTTCCTTAGGAATTTTACCTTTTGGAGTGATGATTCCTTCCCTTATATTTCGCAAATATACGGGACAATTCCTAAGCCAATGTCCCATGCCATAGCAATAATGGCATTCATCATTAACTTGCTTGAAGTTTTTGATTTTCTTTCCCTTCTTCTTGAACTTTTTGCCATTTGAAGCAAGAACTTGATTGCTTGAGCTCCCACTAGTTTTGGCATCTTTATCTTCCAGAGACAAAGACCCTATAGATTGTATGAGGTAGTCTTCCTGAGACGGGCTCACACGAGATCTAGTAGTATTAGGTGGTTTAGAAGAAGTGATGAAGTTAAGGTTTCCATCCGAACCTATCCAAAATGAAGTTCTCTAGTAGTGTCGAAATCATTGTTGGAGCAAACGTCGTCAAAAACATTGTGGTAAGACTCAATAGTTATCGGTCCGGTAGCATTTGATTGATTCATTGTAATGAACTACAAATATGGAGGAAAAGGAAATATTAACATTTGTCTTTTAATATCATACTTGTGAATAATTAACAAGATATGAGCATTTATATAGTGACCTCTACCCAACTATTATAAATGATTCCAAGACCCAAATTCATATTAACTTGGGCACGGTGTGGCCGATAAAACCCTTATCAACATGAATTCGGTGGATAGACATTTATCACCCACTTCCCCTACGTAACAAGGTTTGTACCCCGGTGTGGCCGAGTGCACTCCCTCACGAAATAGGTTTTCATGGTTTCTACTCTTTGGTAAGGCTATGTCTCAATTGATTGTTTTAGCGAGAGGTCATGTCAATTTATTATCTATCACGTTTTAAGTGAACTAAAGCGGTGAACTATGATAATTGTAATTGACATGGTCGATAAACTCGATTAAATGATAATGCATGTTTTAGTTATGGCGATTTAGCGATGCATGTGACATATAAGTAAAATGCAAAGCATAAAAATAAATCCTAGTATGGCCTTCCTAAAATAGAAAATCTAATTAACTATTACATATTCGGAAACCAACTCCATTGGTCCCTTGAACTTCGGTTGTGGCACGCATCTCGAGGTAACACCGTCTTTATGTATCGCCATCTTGAAGAAATCCGTCTTTGGGAACTCCGAAATGAATAAAATTACATAATAAATTACATAATTTCCTATTATAAATTTGTAACTAAAATAAAATAAATCTATTAAATTACAAAACGGTGATACGAGATCACAATAAATTACAACCGAATCGATATTCCCATACATTTCGGGTAATACCAATTAAAACTAAGGCCATACTAAGTAAAAATACATAATTCAAAAATTACATAAAATAAAATTATGACAATCATAAATAAAATGCAGCATTATAATATGTATGAACATGCCAAATTTTATGCTAAATTGCCTTTAAGTAGCCAATATCGTATATTACTCGGTTTTTACGGATTTACGTGATTCAACATTTTATAATCACAAAAAAAAATTACATAAATTCATATTTATGCATAAGTTAATTACCCTAACCTCTTAGGACTCAAAATTTAGTCTTCACTAATTATTTGACCATAATTAACTCATATTTCTAAAATTTGTTCATTAATGGACCTAAAATTACAATAAAAAGCTATAAACTTCAAATAAATCACAAAATTTCAAATAAATTTGAAATTTGAAATTTAAACTCATGAAAATTCTGGAAAAAAAAATACCATGACACTCATAATGTTCAAAAACTTAGGTTAAAAATTTCGAAATTTATCCGAAAAAACAATGTTGCGGTTTATCGGTTTTAACAAAATAATCATAAAAACATGAGAAAAAATATATTCATCAACTTTTCAATTTTAGATCTGAAAAAGATAATAAAATGCAACATGTGACATTTTTCCTTAGTCATGGAGTATGTTTTATTAATATTTCACTAATTAAGTCACTATTTATGCTATTTTTCTTCAAAAAATCATAAATAATGCATAAAGACTTCAATATAGCCTATTATTTTACACACATCTTGTAAAATTGCATGTGACAATATACTAAATATCTATGACCAGATTCGAAATTTATCTCATATTAACCTATTTTTCACCTAAATCCGATTTTAATAATGAAAAATCCATTTTTCGAGCATAAGAAGTCCAAAAATTATGAACATTTACAGGTCATCTCAAAATAATATATGTGACAACATATCCAAAAATCACTGGAAAATTCGAAGTTTAGCTAATTTTAGTCCGAAAATGACATTTTATTCATAAAATCATATTTTAATGCCATTATTATATAATATGAACAATACAAATCCATAAATTAACCAAAATATCCTAAAAATATTTTAGGACCAGAAATTTTAACATGCATAATGATTTTCGTGATATATCATAATAACACAAATTTAATAAGTTTTATATGTTAATCGTATAACTCGGAAAAACTTTTAACCGATTTGCATGCAAACAACAAAGGCTCTTGATACCGATTTGATAGAAAAGTAGATCTATATACTAACATATTCATATATGTTTTAAGCTAATTTGTCATAAAATTAAATGGTGATCTTATGCATGCAAACAATAAACAATTTAAAGAAGAAATCATCATCTTACATTGTGATTTTCGGATCAATAGGGCACAAGAGAGTTCTCCTACTCTCTTGTTCTTGAGCTCTCCTTAAATGGATGAACAAAGAGGATACAAGTATAGTATCCCTCCCAAGGAATAATACCCAAGATATACCCTTAATAAAAATTAATATTGTTAATACTAGAATAATATTAACTTAAATAAAAGACCCAAAAATTATTTTTGGTCCTCTTGGATTTCGGTCAAGAGGAGGAAGAAGAAGGAAGAATTATTTTATCTCTCTAAAATAATTTTTGAATGATAGAATGAATAAAAATGAATCACACACTAATGCATGTAGTGAATGATCAATTTTTTAAGCAAAAGTCCCTTTGTTCTTTTCAAGGGGAAACCGGGTAAGAGGGTGGAGGAAGGCCAATGCATGAGCTTGGTGCTCTTCCACAAGAGGCACTAGGTATGCATGCCTAGTTATAGAAAAATAATCATATTTTCCACTAACTTAATTAACATTATATGAATTGTTAATCACACCCAATATTTCGGTCCATTTGAGGATAAAATGGTTTCCATTTTATCTTTGTCAATTTGTCACATGTCACATGTCATGTAAAATTGTTATGTGTTTTTAACATTTTAAAAATCAACGTATTAATAAAAATACGTCATATACAAAATTGACTTGGTAATTCACAATTACTTGTACCAAAATAATTTACCAATTATAAATTACAACATCTTGTATTTATAATAAATTATTCATTCAATTTCAATTGTTTCCTTAAACAATAATTTCATCCAAGTAATAAAACAATTCGATTACTTAGACCGTATCTGTAATACTCCGTATTTATGAGTCTTTGGGTACTCTATCGAGTAGGCCTTACTCTGTCGAATAAGGGTAAGTTGCGTTTTAAATAGTTTCTGACCTGTTGGGTACTCGATCGAGTAACTAGGATACTCGATCGAGTAAGGGGGTACTCGATCGAGTACCTTAGGTACTCGATCGAGTAGCCGGTTTACGGGGAGTTTTTCTCGGGTTTTGTTAATTATGCGATCAAGATATATAACCTTTTCCGTCATCATGCTAAACACTTTTGCAAAATCTAATTTACTGTCAAAGAGAGAAAGCAAGTACGTTCATCATCTTAATCGCATTGTTAGCAAATCCCGGAGTTTGGAAGGTCGGTTTTCATCGTTTGTTATACCGTTGAGATCCTTGCGTCGAGGGTAAGATCTATGTACCCTTTTTGTTGTCTTTCCTTTAAGTTGGTTAAACCCTAATCTAGGGATTTGGGGGTTTTTGAGTAGTTTGTGATTTGGTAGCATTTGTATGTTGTATGATAGGAGGAGGTTTCGTAGAAGAAGCTTTTTGATACAGCTGTAGAGACTGTCTGATAGTTGTGCTTTCCAGGTAGGATTTCCTACTCAGTATTAGTCCCATAATGGGATGGTTGTTGATGTGTTGAGATTGATTGTTTGATATAGTAATTGTATTGTGACGATTGTGATTGATTGTTTGTCTGTGGTTCTCGAGATGCGTTCTCGGCTGAGTGGAGTCACTTGTGGGAGTGGCTTCACGCCCTAGTTTCGCCCTTCGTGGAACCTGCCACGGAAGGGGATGTGCACATTAATGGACAGGGTTATCGCTCATTATGAGGAGCGGGGATTTGGTGGGTACGGCTGCGGTCCCCCAGCGTGGGCTGGGTCTAGTGGACGATCGGTGATTGAGATTGTTGGGATTGGTGTGGTTGTGTGTGTGTGTGTGACGGTTAAGCTGTCTGTTTATCTTATTGTTGATATATTGAGTTGTGTGATTAGTACTGACCCCGGTTGTTGTTTTGTAAACCTGTGGTGATCCATTCGGGGATGGTGAGCAGTAATTGAGCAGGTTTGAGTTGAGTACTGGGATAGCTGGGAGTTGCCACCGTCCGACGATAGAAGTCTTCCGATGTAGTCTTTTAGTTTTATGACATTTCAGTATTTCAGTAGACAGTTGGTTTTAAGAACTTGTACCCGTATTTTGGGATTTGGTTTCAGTTGTACTTTTCACTAAAGTTATATCATTTAAGTTATTTCGTTATTGTCTTATGAATATCATGCCTCGGGTAACCGAGATGGTAATATCTTCATACCTGAGTGGTCCTGGTAAGGCACTTGGAGTATGGGGGTGTTACAAATGGTATCAGAGCGACGATCCTGAAACCTGTAACCAATGAACCTAATGAACATAGGGAGTCAATTAAAATGAACCTGGGGTAAAGGTTGTAGGAGCTAATGCAAAGGCTTGGGAGACGTCCTAAAGTCGCGAACTTGCCCTACAATTTTGAACCGATCACATGGGGGGGGGGGGGTGTATGTCAAGGTCGTATGCGTTGTTTGGTTAGCTTATGTGTGAATGGGATGAAGTGTGTGTAACTGTTGGATGTTTGCAGTAGAAAGTTGAGAATGTGAAAGAAAGGTTGATGATATATGTAGAACTGTTGTTGGAATGAGGAACATGATGGATGTTTACAATGTGGTGTTTAATAACATGATATAATGATTTCGTAGATCGTATGAAAAGATGCGTATCATTATATGCTTAGTTATGATATAACGTTGGTTTTATAAAGTTTTTAGTATGTTAGCATATGATATAGCATGCGGGTAGCATTTCTGAGTTAGCATGACTCGATCGAGTGGGACTGACTTGATCGGGTGGGTTTTTGACGATTTTGAGTCCAGAATCGTGTTTTTGGGCACTCGATTGAGTACCTCGGGCACTCGATCGAGTAGGGGGTCACTCGATCGAGTAGCCTAGCTACTCGGTCGAGTATGTTAGAGATCAGAAGATTTGTTTGGGGTCTGATGTTGGGGCACTCGATCGAGTATGGTGGGCACTCGATCGAGTACCCTGTTACTCGATCGAGTATGTTTGGGAACTCGATCGAGTAGGGTCTGGGCAGCTTGTTTTCTTGTTTTGAGGTTTTGGCGCGTATGTTTATATCCACCCCTTTTTCTGTTATAGTTTCAAGAGATGCCCAAGAAGAATGCGTTGTATGCGAGAGCTGAGCTTATGAACATAGATGACATCGTTAAGATGTTGGAGCATCAGGATGCTCTTACTGAGGCTTTAAAGACTGTGGGGAAAGATAAGGATAAGGATAAGGATAAGGAGAAAGTGGTTGATCACTCTAAAATCAGACTCTATATAGCGAGGTTTAACCCGAAAGAGTACAAGGGAGTTGGGGAGCCGAACCTTCTTGATAGCTGGCTTAGAGAGATGGAGAATATATTAGATTTGGTTCATTTGTCCGATGAGATGAGAGTGGAACAGTGCGTTCTATCCGAGGGAGGCGGTGGCAAATGGTGGGATACGGTGAAAGTGAGTGCTAAGGAGTTATATGCGAACCAAGGTTTACCTACTATACCTTGGGAAGAGTTTCGTAGGGCTATGAGAAAAGAGTTTGTACCGGAGCATGTGAGGAGTAAGTTGAGAGAAGAGTTTGTGATTTTAAGATGACCGCCGAGATGTCGTGGCCGAGTACTACAGCAGTTCAATGAGAAGTCTAGGTATCCGAGGATATGGGTTTGAATGAGGAGAATCGGCGCGAGGTTTGAGAGGGGTTGACCCCTAAGATTATGGATAAGTTACCCGTGGGAGTCCTTACTGATGTTAAGGAAGCTTATGAGAGGGCTGGGAGAGCTGAGAGGTTGGTGGAGATGGCTCATGAGAGTTTAGGTGGCGAGAAAAGGAAGTCTAAGAGCGAGGGTGGTGGCCAATCTAATCACAAGAAAGGCAACCACAATCAGTCTAGAGGGTTTTCTTCTGGGTCAGGGTTCAGTGCTGGGGCTTCCTTTGGGCGTGGCCGTGGAAGTGTTAGTGGTAGTTGGGGAGTGACCTGCTATAGTTGTGGTGGTGTAGGTCACAAGAGACATGAGTGCACAAGTGCACCGGGAACTTTCCGAGAGACTGCGCGCAGCTACGCGAGCAATAGACCGGCTGGATCATGGGCAAACCGGGAAGTCGAGCTATCGAGTGGAGGTAACCGCAACGGCGGTAATTCTTATCGAAACCACCAACGAACAACAACAACAATCAAGGGTCGGGTGCTAAGCCGACCACATCACCAAGATCTTGTCCAGGGAGGTGGACAGAAGACCGATGGAAAGTTATTCATGATGGAGAAGAAAGCAGCTGAGGAGGATGCACACGTTATCACTGGTACTTTTCTTGTTAATGGTATTCATACCTTTGTTTTGTTTGATTCGGGGACTTCTCAGTCGTTTGTATCTTCGAGTCATGTTAAAAGGTTGGGTCTGAGAGTATATGAGTCTGTGAATGAGAAAGTTTTTATACCTTCGGGTGAGTCTGTATCATGTGGTAGGTTGTTTAGAGATGTATCTATGATAGTTGGGCAAGTTGATCTACCTGTAGACTTGCTAGAGTTTCCTTTTGACGGTTTTGAGATGATAGTCGGGATGGATTGGTTAGGAAAGTATAAAGCTAAGATAGACTGTCTTCAAAAGAAAGTGTCTTTGAGAGGGCCTAAGGGTGTTAGTGTGTCTTATCGTGGGTTTCTAGTCAAACCCAAAGTTAAGTTGATTGCAGCTATCACCTTAAAGTCTTACCTAAGGAAGGGATGTCCTTTGATCTTGTGCCATGTGAGAGATGACCGGATAGAGAGTCCGACAGTTGATCAGATACCAGTGGTGGAAGAGTTTGCAGATGTTTTTCCAGAGGAGATTCCGGGGTTGCCACCGAAGAGGGAGATAGATTTCACCGTTGAGTTGAAACAGGGGACGGGGCCAATCTCTAAGGCACCGTACCGGATGGGTCCTAAAGAGATGGAGGAGCTCAGGAAGTAGTTAGATGATCTGATAGAGAAGGGATACATTAGACCTAGTGTATCGCCGTGGGGAGCGCCAGTTCTTTTCGTAAAGAAGAAAGATGGGAGTTTGAGGTTGTGCATAGATTACAGGGAGCTGAACCGAGTGACGATGAAGAACAAGTATCCTTTGCCAAGGATAGATGACCTGTTTGATCAGTTGAGTGGTGAATCAGTCTTTTCCAAGATTGATTTGAGGTCAGGGTACCATCAGGTGAAGATTAGAGAGGTGGACATACCAAAGACAGCTTTCACGTCGAGGTATGGCCATTATGAGTATGTAGTGATGCCGTTTGGGTTATCTAATACACCGGCTGTGTATATGGATTTGATGAACAGAATCTTCAGACAGGTTTTAGACCAGTTTGTGGTGGTATTTATCGATGACATCTTAGTCTACTCTAAGACTAAGGAGGAGCATGAGGAGCATCTGAGGATCGTGTTGCAAACTTTGAGGGAGCATGAGTTGTATGCTAAGTTGTCCAAGTGTGAGTTCTGGTTAGAGAAAGTTGCTTTTCTGGGGCATGTGATCTCTAAGGAGAGAGTAGCTGTGGATCCGGCGAAGATTGAGGCAGTGACAAAGTGGGAAGCACCAAAGAATGTTGCTGAGGTTAGGAGTTTCTTGGGTTTAGCTGGATACTACAGACGGTTCGTGAAGGATTTCTCTAAGATAGCTAGACCTATGACAGCGTTGATGAGGAAAGAGAACAGGTTTCGTTGGGATGAGAGTTGTGAGACGGCGTTCCAAACATTAAAGGAGCGTTTGACCACAGCTCCTATCTTAGCATTGCCTGAGGGGATTGAGAACTTTGAGGTTTATACAGATGCCTCAAAGAATGGGTTGGGATGTGTGTTGATGCAGAACGGTAAAGTGATTGCCTATGCTTCTAGGCAATTGAAGCCTTATGAGGAGAACTACCCTACTCATGATCTGGAGTTGGGTGCAGTGGTGTTTGCTCTCAATATTTGGAGGCATTACCTTTATGGAGCAATCTTTAAGGTATTTTCTGATCACAAGAGTCTCAAGTATATTTTCACTCAAAAGGAGTTGAACATGAGACAGAGGAGGTGGATGGAGCTGATTGGCGATTATGACATGGAAATTATCTACCATGAAGGGAAGGCCAATGTAGTTGCGGATGCTTTGAGTAGGAAGAGTGTACATTCTCTGTGTACAGCTCTATCTTTGATGAGGCTGAGAGATGAGGTAGCGAGGTTTGGGATACATATGATGTAGAAAGGAGATGCCATGGGTGATCTGACAGTGCAGCTTGAGTTTTATGATGACCTTCGAGGTAAGCAGGCGTTGGATCCTAAGATAGTGGAGTGGAGAGCTGGAGTAGAGAAAGGGACAGTGTCTCGATTCTCTATTCATACAGATGGTAGTTTGAGGTTTGATGGTAGGTGGTGTGTTCCTAATGATGAGGAGTTGAAAAAGACTATCATGACAGAGGCACATTGCACACTGTATTCAGTACATCCAGGTGGTGACAAGCTATATAAAGATTTAAAGAATACGTTTTGGTGGCCTGGGATGAAGAAAGAGACAGCTGAGTTTGTGGCCCGTTGTTTAACATGCCAGAGAGTAAAAGGGGAACAGCGACGACCACAAGGTAAGATTCAGTCTTTAACGGTACCTGAGTGGAAGTGGGAATCCATTTCCATGGATTTTATCGTGGGTTTGCCAAAGAGTCAACAAGGTAACAAAATGATTTGGGTAATAATGGATCGACTGACCAAGTCAGCTCACTTTGTTCCAATGAAAGATACATGGACTAAAGCACAATTGGCTATGGCCTATCGAAAGAACGTGCTTAAGTTACATGGAGTCCCTAAGGACATAGTGTCTGACAGAGATGCGAGATTTATATCAAGGTTTTGGAAAGAGTTGCAGGAATCGTTGGGAACAACTTTGAAGATGAGTACAACATTTCATCCTGCGACAGACGGACAGACTGAGAGAACAATCAAGACTCTTGAGGATATGTTGTGAGCTTGTGTGATGGATTTTGGTGGTAGCTGGGAACATAGGTTGGACTTGATAGAATTTTCTTACAATAACAGCTATCACACTAGTATTGGTATGGCACCGTTTGAGGCTTTGTATGGGAGGAGATGTAGGAGTCCGATTTGTTGGGACGATAGTGCTAAGGCAGTGGTTTTAGGACCAGAGATGGTGCATGAGATGGTGGAACAGATTAAGATGATCAGGGAACGGATGAGAGCAGCTCAGGATAGGCAAAAGAGTTATGCAGATCTACATCGCCGGGACATAGAGTTTCAAGTTGGGGACAAGGTTCTTTTGAAAGTGTCTCCTATGCGTGGGGTTATGATATTTGGGAAGAAAGGCAAGCTAAGTCAGAAGTTTATTGGGCCTTATGAGATCTTAGAGCGAGTTGGGGAAGTTGCATATCATCTGGCTTTACCAGCTGCGCTAGAGAGAGTGCATAATGTGTTTCAAGTATCGCAGCTGCGGAAGTATGTGAGTGACCCGTCACATGTGTTAGAGGCAGAGAGCTTAGAGCTAAATGAGTCCTTATCATATCTTGAGGTGCCTAAGCAGATTCTTGAGTGAAAGGTTAGGAAGACTAGGAGTGGTGAGACTGTTTTGCTTAAGATCCTTTGGTCTAACCACGAGACTGAGGAAGCTACATGGGTGCCAGAGGAAGCTATGAAAGAGCGTTACCCTTTTCTTTTTGATCAGGTATGTATGGTTACGGGGACGAAACCTTGTTTCTTTTAGGGGGGTAGGAGATGATCGCGAACAGTTTTTAAGAGTTTTATACCCTTTTTGTATGTTGTGTCGGTATGTTTGTCGGGATGAGTTGGGTTAGTAACATGTTTTATGTTGGGTTTTGTTTTGGTTGTTGAGTCGGAAGTGTTGTGGGAGTACCTTTGTTTAGTAGTGGTTTGAACTTCGGGGACGAAGTTCTTTTTAAGGAGGGAAGACTGTAATACTCCGTATTTATGAGTCTTTGGGTACTCTATCGAGTAGGCCTTACTCTGTCGAGTAAGGGTAAGTTGCGTTTTAAAATAGTTTCTGACCTGTTGGGTACTCGATCGAGTAACTAGGATACTCGATCGAGTAAGGGGGTACTCGATCGAGTACCTTAGGTACTCGATCGAGTACCTTAGGTACTCGATCGAGTAGCCGGTTTACGGGGAGTTTTTCTCCGGTTTTGTTAATTATGCGATTAAGATATATAACATTTTCCGTCATCATGCTAAACACTTTTGTAAAACCTAATTTACTGTCAAAGAGAGAAAGCAAGTACGTTCATCATCTTAATCGCATTGTTAGCAAATCCCGGAGTTTGGAAGGTCGGTTTTCATCGTTTGTTATACCGTTGAGATCCTTGCGTTGAGGGTAAGATCTATGTACCCTTTTTGTTGTCTTTCCTTTAAGTTGGTTAAACCCTAATCTAGGGATTTGGGGGTTTTTGAGTAGTTTGTGATTTGGTAGCATTTGTATGTTGTATAATAGGAGGAGGTTTCGTAGAAGAAGCTTTTTGATACAGATGTAGAGACTGTCTGATAGTTGTGCTTTCCAGGTAGGATTTCCTACTCAGTATTAGTCCCATAATGGGATGGTTGTTGATGTGTTGAGATTGATTGTTTGATATAGTAATTGTATTGTGACGATTGTGATTGATTGTTTGTCTGTGGTTCTCGAGATGCGTTCTCGGCTGAGTGGAGTCACTTGCGGGAGTGGCTTCACGCCCTAGTTTCGCCCTTCGTGGAACCCGCCACGGAAGGGGATGTGCACATTAATGGACAGGGTTATCGCTCATTATGAGGAGCGGGGATTTGGTGGGTACGGCTGCGGTCCCCTACTGGCAGGGCTGGTCTAGTGGACAGTCGGTGATTGAGATTGTTGGGATTGGTGTGGTTGTGTGTGTGTGTGTATGTGACGGTTAAGCTGTCTGTTTATCTTATTGTTGATATATTGAGTTGTGTGATTAGTACTGACCCCGGTTGTTGTTTTGTAAACCTGCGGTGATCCATTCGGGGATGGTGAGCAGTAATAGAGCAGGTTTGAGTTGAGTACTGGGATAGCTGGGAGTTGCCACCGTCCGACGATAGAAGTCTTCCGCTGTAGTCTTTTAGTTTTATAACATTTCAGTAGACAGTTGGTTTTAAGAACTTGTACCCGTATTTTGGGATTTGGTTTCACTTGTACTTTTCACTAAAGTTATATCATTTAAGTTGTTTCGTTATTGTCTTATGAATATCATGCCTCGGGTAACCGAGATGGTAATATCTTCATACCTGAGTGGTCCTGGTAAGGCACTTGGAGTATGGGGGTGTTACAGTATCTTATTTAATCAGATTATAATGAGATACGTAAATTTACTTCCAAAATTGTCCGTCAATTATTTTTAATTAACTCGTAACGTTATACGATTAATTAAATGGTCAATTAAGAGTATTATCCTTTAGGTATGACCTAGGGGATCAACTGATCACCACCGTCGCACGACAGTAATGTCAAACTCTAGGCAGCCAATCATTACCGATATGTGTTGACCAGTTGACAGTAAAAATACTTCCCAATTGTATTCTTTAAAATGAGACTTAAACATGTGATCATCATGATCAACAGTTGTGATCGCATTATTGTCGGAGGACACATATTCCAACAGGTTTATGGGAAGTCTTGTCATTTACCTGTTGAACTAAAATGTAAGGCTTGGTGGGCTATACGTGAATTGAATTATGATTCTAAGTTGTGTGGTGAGAACCGTTTATTGCAGCTAGATGAGCTAGAAGAGCTTAGGCTAAATGCCTACGACAGTGCGCGTATCTACAAAGAGAAAACGAAGAGGTGGCACGACAAAAGAATCATACCGTGAGAGTTCCATGTCGGGCAAAAAGTGTTGCTGTTTAATGCCCGACTGTGCTTGTTTCCTGGTAAGCTGAAGTACAGGTGGAGTGGCCCTTATACAGTGACTGGTGTCACCAAGTTTGGGTCCGTTGAGTTGGAGCATCCCGAGGGCCGGAGATTTAAAGTGAATGGCCACCATGTGAAGCATTATTATAGAGTAGATGATTATGTTTGCAACGTCAAAGTGTTCTACTTAGACCATCTTGATGAGCAAGAAAATTGAAGCCAAAAGGTCGCACGGGACCTCATAAACCTGCGCTATTCGGGAGGCAACCCGGCTTGTAATTTATTGTACTTTGTTTAAAAACTTTTAGTTAGTTTCGTGTGCTTTAGTTGGTAACTTTACGGGCGATAAGCTGGAACATTTGAACTGGTTTCGTTAGTTCTATAGGTCGTTTATCGCGTTTTTGCAGGTGCTTCAAATGACGCCTTGAAGTTCAGGCCTAAGGAGCTCGATCGAGTACACTTTCCTCTCTATCGAGTACTCCCGCCCATTGATCGAGTATTCTATGTTCTCGATCGAGCACCCTTAAAAGATGACTTCTCGATCGAGTGCTTCTTTCCCTCGATCGAGTGCTTCCGTTGTGCCACTATTCTCGATCGAGCACTTTGTTTCCTCGATCGAGTTCATTTGTATTGACTCGCATGCTGCGATGTTATGAGGCTATTTGCGATCTCCCATGTTGCTGGCTGGTTTGGGGAGGTCCCTACTTCGCGTTATCTTGTAAGTTTTCAGAAGCTACATTCTTCTTTTTAGTTTGCATTTCCTTTCCCTATTTTTGAGTACAATGAGATGATTAAGTTGGCAATGTCGAAGTGTTCTACTTCGACCATCTTGATGAGCAAGAAAACTAAAGCCAAAAGGTCGTGCGGGACCTCATAAACCTGCGCTATCCAGGAGGCAACCCGGCTTGTAATTTATTGTACTTTGCTTAAAAACTTTTAATTAGTTTCGTGTGCTTTAGTTGGTAACTTTACGGGCGATAAACTGGAACATTTGAACTGGTTTTGTTAGTTCTATGGGTCGTTTGTCGCGTTTTTGCAGGTGCTTCAAATGACGCCTTGAAGTTCAGGCCTAAGGAGCTCGATCGAGTACCCTTTCCTCTCAATCGAGTACTCCCGCCCATCGATCGAGTATTCTCTATTCTCGATCGAGCACCCTTAAAAGTTGACTTCTCGATCGAGTGCTTCTTCCCTCGATCGAGTGCTTCCGTTGTCCCATTATTCTCGATCGAGCACTTTGTTTCCTCGATCGAGTTCATTTGTCTTGACTCGCATGCTGCGATGTTATGGGGCTATTTCCGACCTCCCATGTTGCTGGCTGGTTTGGGGAGGTCCCTACTTCGCGTTATCTTGCAAGTTTTTGGAAGCTACATTCTTCTTTTTAGTTTGCATTTCCTTTCCCTATTTTTGAGTACAATGAGGGCATTGTACGGTTTGGTTTGGGGAGGTGATATGCATCCATATCTGTGTCTGCATACTGTTTTTATTGTGTTTCATTTTGCACGTTTATTTTCACATGCATTGTTTATTTCAATTTCAACAAATCTCAAATATCTTGTAAAATTTGAAAAACTTTAGAAATATCAAAAATTCCACTATTTTTGCATATAGGTTGAGTCGGAACGTTGGGAATTTTTATGCTACATTGAGTCCTTTTACATTTGCCTTGCACATTTTTAACATTTTTGTTTGCATAGTCATTTGCATAATCTACGAGTTTTTGTTTGAACTTAGCTGAACGAATAGACTTGACTCTAATATTGGCAAACTACATATACATTCTAAGAGTTAGAGCTTGATAAACTGGTGATATTCATGACCGGTTTCATTTACGATGTGAGTAGTACTCCTTTTAAGACATTGTAGATACCTTATTTCTACACCTCCCGCCAACCACCCAGTGATGATTGGGCCGCATTGTTTGATACGCAGAATGATTTTATGACAATCCGTAAGTTCATCGACAAGTGATAGCTCAAACACTCGAGTCAACCTTTCAATGCCTCATCAATCGGTAACGGCCCATGACGTGCTTTGGCAAAACCAAGGCTCCGTGGGAGAAGTGCCGCCGCCTCGAGACCAACGCGCGGGTGTACACGGCGCGGGTGGCCTATGTCCACAGACATGTAACATCAAATTGCACGAGCATGACATTCTTTTCTTAGTACCTGTATGCATTCGGGTTTGTGGCGGCGACACATGTGGAGAGGTAACTTACGATACCTTCTTTTATTTCTACCAATGAGCCTCACATAGCCAAATTGACATGTTTTGACCCATTATTAGAACTACGATCCTAAAATTAGCCTAACCTAGTCAAGCTAGTTTAGTAGTTTTTTTGGGTATGTTGTGATTATCAATTTGGTATTCCGTATTGAATTAAGAAGATGAGGAGAATGAGAAAAAGGAAAAAATGAAATGGAAAAGTTTGAAAAAATATATGGAAAAATGATAAAAGAAAGAGAAGGAAAAGAAAAAGAAGAATCATATGAAGAAAGTTGCTGAATATGACTCCCATGCTTATCATTATTTTTCATGGGGAGACTTTTGATGGTGTGTGTGATGTTTTGCCACAATGGCACAGTTATACGTTTTATATATTGAGTAGTGAAGCGGAATGAGGTTATCATTTGGTTATGGTTGTACTAGCTTGACTTTACCTCCACTTATCCAAATTTGTTTTGCCCCTTCTTACCCAAATACCTCACCCCACACTATATGTAAGTCCTCGGCATGTGTCTTGGTCCTGATTGGTTGGAATGCATATGTATGGTCGGCAGTAATCGGTTTCATGTTAGTTGCATGCATGTTCTTATAGGTCGAAGTTTAGGTCAGCGTCTTTATTTCTTCCTATCTCACAAAATTATACTCACCTTGTGCTTGATTTGTGTGATGAGCGACCCGTGAGAGTCCTATATATATGAGTCTTGCAAGGTTGACGGTTCAGTAGTTTCAAAACATTGGTTTAACTCGTTTGCACTTGACCCATTGCTGCTTTGTTAATTTGTTGCATTAAATTAGCTTGGGTGGAAAATTTGTAGCTGGTAAGTTGGTCCCGTTCCATTAGTTGTCGTTAGTTGCATTTATAGTTTGCTTGAGGACAAGCAAATGTTTGGTTTGGGGAGATTTGATGTGTGCATTTTATATAGGGTTTTTACCCCATATTTACACGCATTTTTGTGTTATTTATGTAGCATCTAGCTACAAATGCCCCCGAATAGTCTACTTTGGTTTGCCTTGCGTTAATTGCAGGTATGAACCGAAAAGGAGCATAATCGAGCTTGAACCTGTCCCGTTTGCATGCATTTTGGAGATAGAAGAATCAGAGCCCGGAAATTGTCACCTAATGATGCGTGAAGTGACTTCGGAAGGTGTTTCGAGTTCACCAACGCTGGTTCATTGCTAGCTAACTCGATCGACTAAGTTGCCTGCTAAAACTGGTTGATCGAGAACATGGGTATGCTGGAAGACCTCGATCGAGTATTTGCTTTACTCGATCGAGAAGGGTATTTGATGTATTCCTCGATCGATATGTTTGACCCTTATTGTCCTCGATCGAGATGTTTGACCCTTATTGTTCTCGACCGAGTGGTTTGATTCTACTCGATCGAGAGGTTTTGACTATTACGCAATCCTTTAGTTTTATTTTTCGAATATTTTATTTGGTATCTTAGAATAAATAAGAGAGGAGAGAGCGACGGCTGAGGATCTCTTCTCTTGGCACTTTTACTCTTTAGACCTAAAATCTTTATGGTTTGGAATTCTTTTGTATTCGGTATCTTCGATCTTCAACTCGTTGATTAACTATTATTGCAATTATTGTTCTTGTTTTCATCTCTCTTATCTATTGCTCTTTCTCTTGTTTCTTTAGTAATTTATTATCATGTTCAATTTATTTATCTTGTTTGTCTTCATTGATTTCTCAATTTACATTATGCATAGCTAATTTCCTTATGCTAGGACAGAAGGGGAGCCATGGTAATTAGGAAGATATGATTAGGTAATTAGGCTTGGCTAAAATTAGTTTTGTGTTGTTAATCATTGTATTTAATAGCAATTAGCTATTTGAGTCGACGCATTTAGCTAGTTGATTTGATACGCCTTGACCTAGATCGGAGGATTAGAAGGGGTGAGATCTGCAGTGAACATTAGGATATTCTAATAAGGGCGGAAGCTAAGTTAGTAATTCTTTAGGGCAAATAGCGGACCGGAAGGACCTTTTCTCTACCCTGCAGACCGAGTTCAAGCTGACCTTTGACCTTAGATCTGACCCCTAGAAAACCATGGTGAACCGACTGTCCTAGCTGTTTCTCTCTTTCTAGTAATTTCATTATACTTCAATGCTTGTTTCTTTATTGTTTCTTCTTTCTTTATCTCCATAGTTAGAATCAAACATTCAACACCCAAGTAATGGTTACTTAGGCAGACTTAGTTTAGCTTACATTATTCCCATCTCCCTGTGGATTCGATACCCGACTGCCTCTACTACATTTTATAGAAACCGGTTGGTTTTATTTTTGATATGGTTACGACAACCGTGTCACTTGTTGTATGGGGGTGTTACAGTTAGTGACAACTCCAAGCTTACTTGCTTCAACTGTGGGGGAGTGGGTCACAAGAGGCACGACTGTACCAGTGCCAGAGTTGGAGGGGTTTTAGGAGCTTATTAGAGGAGTTTCTCTCAAGCTCCGAGTCAGAGTTTTGCTAGCAACAAGCCATCTGGGTCTTGGGGCAATCGTGGAGGGCAGAACAACAACAACAATGGCGGCTACAACCGTAATAGCGGAGGATCCTATCAGCCCCCGAACAACAGTGTGACTCAGAACTCGGAAGCTAAGCCGACTACTTCAAACACCTCGGTCCAGGGTGGGGGCCAGAAAAGCAGCGGGAAGCTCTTTATGATGGGCAAACAGGAAGCTGAGAACGATGCCCATGTAGTTACCGGTACCTTTCTTGTTCATAATACACCGTCTTTTGTTTTGTTTGACTCAGGGGCAACACACTCCTTTGTGTCTAGAGGTCATGCCTTGTCTATGGGTTTGGGGGAGTTTGAGCTTGTAGAGGATAATGTGTTTATACCTTATGGGGAGTCGGTGTCTTGTGTTAAGTTGTATAGAGGTGTGTCCATGTTGGTTGGAGGGGTAGACTTACCGGTCAACTTGTTAGAGCTTCCTATGGATGAGTTTAAGGTCATCGTCAGGATGGATTGGTTGGGTAAGTATGATGCCAAGATAGATTGCTGACAAAAGAAAGTGTCTTTAAAGGGTCCCAAGGGTGTTAGAGTGTCTTATAAGGGGTTTGTTGTAAGGCCAAAGTGTAAGTTCATCGCTGTAATGATCTTATAGTCTTATTTGAGGAAGAAGTGTCCCTTGATTCCTTGCCAAGTGAGAGATCGGCGCGCGGAACAGCTGATAGCATTTTATATACATGTGGCTGGGGAGTTTTGTGATGTCTTTCCAGATGAGATACCGGGGTTACCACCTAAGAGAGATATCAACTTCAATGTGGAGCTTAAATCAGGGACAGGTCCAATATTTAAAGCACCATACCATACGACACCTAAAGAACTGGAAGAGTTGAAGAAACAGCTACATGATCTGTTAGACGAGGGCTATATCCGGCCTAGTGTGTCACCATGGGGAGCACCAGTGTTGTTTGTGAAAAAGAAAGATAGGAGCATGAGGCTATGCATCGACTACATGGAACTGAATCGTGTCACAGTGAAGAACAGGTATCCTTTGCCAAGTATTGATGATCTTTTTCACCAGCTGAGTGGCGCAAGGATGTTCTCTAAGATCGATTTGAAGTCGGGTTATCACCAGTTGAGAATAACAGATGAGGATATTCCTAAGACAGCCTTCCGGTCTTGTTATGGTCACTATGAGTATGTAGTGATGCCTTTTGGATTGACGAATGCACCAGCAACTTTCATGGATCTTATGAACCGGGTTTTTAGTCCGTTCTTGGACAGGTTTGTGGTCGTCTTCATTGATGACATCTTAGTCTACTCTAAGACTTTGCGAGATAATAAGTTATATGCTAAGCTATCCAAGTGCGAGTTTTGGCTAGAGAAAGTGGCTTTTCTGGGTCATGTGATATCTAAAAAGGGTGTGTCGGTGGATCCCAGCAAGATTGAGGTAGTGACCAAGTGGGAATCACCGAAGAATGTTGCTGAGATTCAGAGTTTCTTGGGTTTAGCTGGTTACTACAGGAGGTTCGTGAAAGACTTTTCTAGAGGCCTATGACAGCTTTGATGAGGAAAGAGACCATATTTCGGTGGGATGAGAGTTATGAGACGACGTTCTAGACCTTAAAGGAGCGTTTGACCACAGCTCTTATCCTAGCTTTACCGAGGGTTATGAGAAATTTGAAGTATAAACCAATGCTTCAAAGAATCGGTTAGGATGTGTTTTGATGAAGAATGGGAAGGTTATAGCTTATGCGTCGAGGCAGCTAAAGCCGTATGAGGAGAACTATCCTACTCATGATTTGGAACTGGGTGCAGTTGTTTTTGCTTTTAAGATTTGGAGGCACTGTCTTTATTGGGCAACCTTAAGGGTGTTTTCGGATCATAAGAGTCTGAAATATATCTACACTCAGAAAGAGCTTAACATGCGACAGAGGCAATGGATGGAGCTGATTGGGGACTACGACATGGAGATCATCTATCACGAGGGTAAGGTTAATGTTGTTGCAGATGCTTTGAGTAGGAAGAGTGTTCATTTGTTGTGTACAGCTATGTCTTTGCTGAAGCTAAGGGATGAGATGTATAGGATAAAGATCCATATGATTCGAAAAGGGGATACCGTCGGGGATTTAACGATCGAGCTAGATTTGTATGAGGATATCAGGAGGAAACAAGAGCTTGATCCTAAGATCCAAGAATGGAGGTCAAGGTTGGAAAGTGGCACGGTTTCCAGGTTTTCTATCCACACAGATGGGAGTGTTCGCTTTGATGGGAGATGGTGTGTTCCTGATGATGTAGATTTGAGGAGAGTAATCATGACTGAGGCTCATTGCACTCCTTATTCAGTTTACCCCGGAGGTGACAAGCTTTATAAGGAGCTTAAGAAAACGTTTTGGTGGCCTAACATGAAGAAGGATGTGGCCGAGTTCGTGGCTAAGTGTCTGACATGCCAGAGGGTAAAGGGTGAGCAACGAAGACCACAAGGTAAGATTCAGTCACTTGAGGTACCTGAGTGGAAGTGGGAGTCGATCTATATGGACTTTATCGTGGGGTTACCAAGGACACAGCAAGGTAACAATATGATTTGGGTGATCGTCGATCGGTTAACAAAGTCAGCTCACTTCATTCTAATGAAGGACACTTGGACTAAGATACAGCTAGCATTGGGTTACATAAAGCATGTGGTTCGGTTACAAGGTGTGCCTAAGGATATAGTGTCGGATCGGGATGCGAGATTTATATCATGGTTTTGGCAGGAGATACAAGGTTTGATGGGTATGACCTTAAAGATGAGTACAACTTTTCATCCTGCCAAAGATGGTCAGACTGAGAGGACTATTAAGACTTTGGAGGATATGTTTAGGGCTTGTGCCATGGAGTTCGGTGGGAGGATAGGCTGGATTTGATTGAGTTTTATTACAACAACAGCTATCACACCAGTATAGGAATGGCATCGTTTCGAGACTTTATATGGAAGGAAGTGCTGAAGTCCAGAATGTTAGGATGACAGCGTAGAGACAGTGGTTTTAGGACCACAGATGGTGCAAGATATGATTGAGAAAATTCGACTGACTTGCCAAAAGATGAAAGCGGCTCAAGATCGCCAAAAGCGTTATGCAGATTTGCACCGCAGGGACATCGAGTTCGCAGTGGGTGACAAAGTCCTTTTGAAAGTGTCACCGATGCGAGGGGTGATGAGGTTAGGAAAGAAAAGTAAGTTAAGCTAGAAGTTTATCGGTCCGTATGAGATCTTGGATCGTGTAGGTGAGGTAGCCTACAGGTTAGCTTTACCACCAGCTTTGGACCGAGTCCACAACGTGTTTCATGTTTCACAGCTCCGGAAGTATGTGAGTGATCCATCACATGTGCTTGAGGATGAGAACATAGAGCTTGATGAGTCTTTATCTTATGCTGAGGTTCCTAAAGAGATCTTAGACCGCAAAGTACGCAAGACAAGGAATGGTGAGACCGTCTTACTTAAGGTGCTTTGGTCTAATCATAATGTGGAAGAGGCCACATGGGAACCAGGGGAGGCTATGAGAGAGCGTTTTCCCAACCTTTTTGACCAGGTATGTTTGGTTATGTGGACGTAACCGACCTTTTTAGGGGGTAGGAGATGGTCGCATGCTTGTTTTTGAGTTAGTTTAAGTTGGTTTAGTTATGTTTTTAGTTGGTTAGCTATGTTTCTGTCTTCTGGTCAGTTGCATTGGGTGTTTTGTTCTATGTAATGGGAGTTGTTTGGCTTTGGTTGGTCTTGTTTTGTGTTTATAGTGTGAATTTCGGGGACGAAGTTCTTTTTAAGGAGGGAAGACTGTAATACCACGGTTTTCTAAGTCTGTTACTCAGCCGAATATGGCTTACTCGGCCGAGTAAGGATGTCGTGTGTTTCTGGACAGTTTACTGCCCAGGAATACTCGGCCGACTATGGGAATACTCGACCGAGTAGAGGATACTCGACCGAGTATACTCTATTCTTGACCGATTATCCGGTCTGACGAGTATTATTTCCGCGGTTTGATTTAGAAAGGATTAGAGTTATTTAAGACGCATTTTACAGTTTCTAATCACTTTTACAAAACCTAAACAATACAACGTAACTCTAATCCTTCCAAATCTCTCTCTCAAGTGCGTGGATCATTAGCAAGTCTTCTTCATCATTCATTGCATTGTGTCTGTCGGTAAGCTTTTGATTCCATTAATTCTATTGATTTACCTTTTAGGGTTTTGCCCTAATTTGTGATTTGGGGGAAAAGGGTTTTGCATATGGTAATTGGAATTATGTGATTGTTGTTAGGTGAGGACTTCATATAGAAGCCATTCTAGCTTGCGTGTGTATCTTATTGCAGTTGTGCTAAGGTAGGGTTTCCCTACTCGGTTTACTGTTAATTGATTTAAGATTGTTTTGTGATTGTTATACGATTGATATTATGATTATCTGATGATCGTTGACTTGGAGTTGGGTGTTTAAGTTATGATGGTTGATGGTGATGTTCGCGAGGTGCGTCCTCGGCTGAGTGGAGGCACTTGCGGGAGTGGCTTCACGCCCTAGTTTTGCCCTTTGTGGAAACCGCCACAGGAGGGGATGTGCACATTAATGAACAGAGTTATCGCTCGTTGATGAGCGGGGCTTAGGTGGGTACAGTTGCGGTCCCCCACTGGCAGGGCTACACACTTTAGTGTGTAGTTGGTTACATGTTGTGATTGGGAGTTGGAGGTGGATGATGATCAGCTGTTTGTCTTTTCGTACTTGTCTTAATTTGATTATACAGTAACTGACCCCGTTGTTGTTTTATAAAATCTATGGTGATCCATTCGAGGATGGTGAGCAGATTGTGACAGGTGATGATGTTTACTAACTATGGGGACAAGATGGGGAGTCATCACTCGAGTCTAGCTTCCGCTGTCATGAGTTTTATCTTCTAGTTGTAGTTGTTGAACATTAGTAACTTTACTTTAGTTTTGGATTTTGGAACATGTAAACATTAAACAGTTATACTTTAAATAATTGTGTTTTAGATTGGTAACTTTGATATACTAACCTCGGGCAACCAAGATGGTGGCGGTCTCTCATGCTAGGGTGGTCCTGGTAAGGCACCTTGGTAAGTGGGGGTGTCACACTTGTACTTTGTTACTACCGATGCGATTGTCAATCATAACGCTCTGTTGAGATCAAACTGCCACCCCCATCTGCGCCAGAACTGGAATGGCTAGGAGCTGTAAATTCAGACCGAGGAAGCTTAGAATAAAAGTAATAAACAACAAAGTCAAAGGCCGGTGACCCAAAGAAAACACAAGTACATCAACGTTCAGTTTGAAGATACTAAAAGTATTTGAGCGCACATAAACAGACTGAGACGATCACCAAGTAATAGCCAAGACTTCATGGCTGTGCTGCAAGACGTAATGTTCAGCACCATAAAAGCCATCCCCAGGAAACGACACCAAATTAATAAACAATGATGAAGAGCTATCCTGGAAGCTGCCCTGGCTTGTACCTGACCATGAATTCCAGATCCACATAAGTACTGGTGAGAAAAAATTTAGAGATGAGAAATGAGATAAAACAACGTTACTCCAGATCGCCGATGGCAGGGTAAGGGGTAATGTCTGCAGCATCCTTACCGTTGTTTTTACATCAAAAGAGGTTGCTTCTAACCAACTCAATGTTAAATGGGTGCAGAATTACATCGAATAATGGCTAATCTATGTTAAAAAAAAAAGTCATTCAGAATTAGAGAATAATAGGGAACCATAGCAAGAACAATAGAACAACAGAAGAATAGCTTCTAAACAGCACTGTAGGGAAGTGTGCATGAGCATAAGGAATAAGGATGGAGGTCTATGGTATCCGGACAGAGGTCTATGGTTGACGAATGCGCACCACTGAGAACATGAGAAAAGACACGCTGATCGTAGAATGAGAACAACCAGGGTTATCAGACTCAGATGTATACGTAGATGAGCAACCAGCCAAGCACAATATCTTGTCACTCATAAGAAGCAGCGCGTCATTCGTTCTTGTCTTATTCATATTAACATTCCTCAACAAACTAAATATAAAAGCTTTAAAAGGAAGGCAACAACTCCGATTGTATCACAGTAAAAAGCAAAAAAGAGTAATAGCAATAATACGGAGTAATAGCAGAAAAGCGTCCACACATATGATATTAATAATTTTCGCCTCAGACGCCTCACCAGCGGCAACCCCATGCCCCGTGACCACACACTCGTAAACCCTAAATGAAAAACCATGAAAAGTTCATCAATAATAATAATAATAATTATTATTATTATTATTATAATAATTATAACAATTTGCATCGTTACAAATAATGAGCCAAAATCAAGGCATAATCAAAATCGCCAAAAATGTAAACAGTAACGATGAGATAACGAATCTCACACAACACCAACAAAAACCAATATCCAACAAACAAAGGAATCATTATAATACTCTAACAACAATAATAACGAAATCAAATCAAATAAACGACAAAAATGGATATCAGATAAAATACCTTTGAGAGGAATTCCGATTCCGATTAGAGCTGCTAGGTTTTTGTATTGAGGAGTGAGAGAGAGAGTTGGTTGAGTATGAGTGGAGTAGAATGACAGAAAGAAAAGGTGAGAGTGTGGCTGTAACTGAAGAAGAAATGGAGGGATGAGATTTAGAGGGGGAATCCAACGGTGGAAGAGGGACTTGGCAGTGCACTATTCATCGCTATAGTGACGCCAAGTTCTTTCTTTTTAAGGGTTTTAGATTAGATTAGATTCATCTTAGTGTTTAAAAAGGAAAAAAATGGCTGCGTTTTCTTCGAAGAAATAATACGTACGTGTTTGCCTCCCAAACGACTTTGCCCGGAATACGTGGAACACAATGTGCAAGTTCATGCGCTACACAATTATTAATACGACCTACATGTGACCAAATAACAGACTGAAAATGTAAACTAAAAGCAAGAATATCATCTATGAGCAAAGAAAACATGCTTCGTCCTTCCATCCGTCCTCGGATAGCGTCAATGACGAGAACATAATCGCTTTCCACTTCCACATTAAGGATACCCCGTTGCGCCGCTTCTTCCAGCCCATCCAAGACCGCCACAACTTCCGTGAAGTGAGCCTCCCATGTTGTCGCACGAACCACTGACACCCCCCACATCACCTCACCTCTCATATTGCGACATACCATCCCCGTTCCGACTCCCTCACCCTTCATCACTCCGGAGTCAATGTTAATTTTAACGTAGCCCTCCCTCGCAGACCTCCATCCATCTTACACAACCTCCCCTTCTCCCCTCGATTGCCGCCTATTACGCATCCCACCTGGGCCATATGCTGCTCCCGCAAAATCCCCAACCCCTTCCTGGATCACGTCCTTCGTCCTTCGCACCATCCCCTCCGGTTCTACCCCGATGTTGTTAAAAACCACTATGTTTTGATGTTCCCAGAGGGCCCAGCAACCCACCATCAATTTAATGCACTCACCTTCACTCATCTCCTTCCAGCACTCCTCCACCCACGACTTCACTTCAGAGCCCCTACCATCCGCCACCAACTCAACACCCAGTCCATCCCACACCTACTTTGCCACCCCCACAATCGCAAAACAAATGAAGACTCGACTCAACATAAGAATGACAAAAAGGACAAAAAGAGTACTCACCTCCAATCCTAGCAGCGATGTTTGCCCGTGTGTCCAAAGATTCACTACACACTTGCCAGAAGAAGAGTTTCACGCGGGGCCAAACCGAAACTTTCCAAAGCCGATTCTATAGCCACCTTCCCTCTCCCCATCCGAGCCACTCGCCATATCCCCCAACTGACCCGCGAGCATTTTGTAGGCACTTCAAACCGAATACAACCCATCCCATTCAAGACCCCAATACCACATGTCTTGTGGCCAATTCGGACTTATCCGGATATTCACAACCCGTTCTCGCTCGAAAGGCATCAGGAATTGATTCAATTTTCCCGCATCCCATCCCTCCTCATTCGGACTTAGCAGGTCAGCCACCAAAAGCTCCTCTTGTCCCGGTGCACATGGCGAAATAACCCTCCCCGTATGGGTATTAGGAAGCCAAGCATGTTTCCATACCTTTGTGGCCAACCCATCACCTATCTGTCTCCGCAAACCCCGTTCCATCACCTCTCTAGCTTCGAAAATACTCCGCCAAGTGTAGCTAGGGTTATGCCCCAACGCAGCTGTCATAAAGCCCTCATTCGAAAAATATTTCACCTTCACAAGATGGGCCCATAGAGATGTAGAATTAGTAATGATTTGCCAGGCTTGCTTGCTAAGCAGCGCGAGATTAAACTGTCGAAAATCACGAAACCCCATCTCTCCCACACCCTTTGGATGAGCCAGCTTCCGCCATGCCATCCAATGAATTCAACGCTTGCTCTCGTCATGCCCCCACCAGAATCTTGACACTATCGATCGTAACTCATCGCAAATGTTTGCAGGAATTTTGAAAACACTCATCACATAGGTAGGGAGTGAATTGGCAACCGCCTTTATAAGAATCTCCTTACCAGCCCTAGACAAAATTTTCCCGCGCCATCCTTGAAGTCTCTTGCAAAGTTTATCACAAATAATTTCAGTAATTACCTTTTTAGACCGACCTATCACTGTAGGAAGACTAAGATACCGGGCATGGTCTTCCACCTGAACCACCCCCAGCCTCGTCGCTACAACACTTCGCTGCCCACAAGGAACCCCTCTGCTAAAAGAAACAGTCGTCTTTTCAAGACTCACAAGTTGTTCGGATGCCGCCTCATAACTTCTAAAAATATAATTAACTACATCCGTTTCCTGTAGCATTGCCCGAACGAAGAAAATACTATCATCTGCGAAAAGGAGGTGCGAGATAGAAGGTGTCGTGGATGAAATTCTAATGCCATGTAACACATTCGATTCCACCGCCCTCCTTAGCATATTTGATAGAGCTTCCGCACAAAGGAGGAACATATACGGGGATAAAGGGTCTCCCTGTCGTAACCCTCGACTCGGCTTAAATTTGCCATTGGGGGAGCCATTAATCAGGACTGAGAAGGTCACACTCGACACACATGCCATCACTGAATCCAACCCATATTAAACCCCATCGTCTCCAACACCCTCCTAAGAAAGACCCATTCCACTCTGTCATAAGCTTTAGTCATGTCTAGCTTAATCGCCATGTGCCCCTCCGTCTGTCTACTATTCTTCATAAAATGAAACATCTCGAATGCAATCAAAATATTGTTAGATATCAAATGACCAGGGGTAAAGGCACTTTTATTTTTTGACACAATATACCCCAGAAAGAGTTTCAGACGATTAGCCAACATGTTAGACACCAACCTATATGCCACATTACACAGACTAATAGGCCTGAACTCACGAATTTTATCTGGTGCTTTTTTTTTCGGGATTAAGACAATATTTGTTTTATTAAGTCTATCCGGAGACGCTTCACCACGCAAAATGGAAAGAACAGTACTCACCACGTTTGGACCGATCTCGTGGCATTACGACTGATAGAACAAGCCATTCATTCCATCAAGTCCTGAAGCTTTTAAGGGATGCATTTGGAGCATCAATAATATCCGCTTCACAATACTCGGCTTGTAAGAACCTGTTCATTCTTGCAAAGACCCGCCCCTCCAAGCCCGCTAAAACATCATCAAACTCAGTTGGATTAGCCGATCGAAAGAGCTCTTGGAAGTAGCATTAGCCACCCTCGATACCTCATCATCCCCACAACGTTCCCTCTCGTCATCATCGATCAATTTACCAATGAAATTTTTCCTTTTCCTCTCCCTTGCTCTAGAGTGAAAAAACTTGGTATTTCGATCCCCATCTCGCAACCAAAGAGCCCTCGAACGTTGACGCCAATATTGTTCCTCTTGTCTATATAAAATAGCAATTTCCGCAATTAATTTCCTTCGTTTTTTCACCGCAGCATCTGTAACACCCCGCAATTTACACGTCATCCTAAATAATAAAACTCATATTTTTAAATAATAAGAATGATTCATAATAAAATTTTATCCTTTAAAATCTATTATTTTTCGATAATGATATCCAAATACCCATCCTAAACCTACACTCCTTATGCCGACGAATAACTACTTCGTCGTTGATGCTAATTTAACGATATTGAAATACATATTTAGCTCTTGTTCATAGCATGAAAGTTGTAGGTCTTTCTCTTAGCTTTCCAACGCCACTGAAAACACCTCAATCGGAGTTCTGTAGAGAAAATTATGCCCGAAATACGAAAGGCTGTCGCAGAAATCCGCGAACAAGACCCACACTCGTTATTCCTCTTTTTCACCTTAATTAATCATTTACCTCATCACCTAGGCACATGTCAAGTTGACAACTTGATCTTCTTTCCTTGAAGCCCAAGGCCTACCCTCATAGGCATGTGACTACTTTACTTAAAGCAATAGCCTAAAGACTAGCCTTAATCACTTCTACCACTCACTAATTTACCTAGAGTAATAGCCTAAAGACTAGCCTTAATTATTTCTACCACTTACTCTTTTACCTAGAATAATAGCCTAAAGACTAGCCTTAATCATTTCTATCACTCACTCTTTATTAGCTTCCTATTACCTACAAGTTAGACATAATTATTCTACAAAATTTCCTCTCTAAATTCTTCACTTGGCCGTAGCTTTCAACATCCATTTCCAACCTTTGTTTCTTTCATTCTCACATCTCTTTCATCTTGCTCATTTGTAAGTGTAGGTAGTTATTTAATTGTCATTCTTATACTAGTTTATTTAGAGTAGTATTTAATTATTTGTTTTAATTCTTATGTTTGTCCAAGGAGGTGAGCAAGATACCTTGGTTGAGGGAGATCATTTGGGTTGATCTTATTACAATATCCTACCTATTTACTAGTAATAATCTCTATCAAGGTAACTAGGTTTTCTCCTTTCTATGATTTTTGAATTTCAAGTGCTTTTATGAGGTTATAATAAGATTGATAATATATATGATGTTTAAAATCATGGAAATATATGAGATTCATGATTTATATAATAAATAGTAGTTTTCATTATTTTGTGATGAATATATACTTATTTAAATGTTTTCTATGATTTATTTGTATATTTTTTATGTGATTTAACAATCTAATCAATATGTAAAATATACGGATGATTATAGAAATTATATTTTTGATTATATTCTGATTTATTATCATTATTTATGAGTTTGCATGTGATTATTTTAGTTCTATAATTATCATATATTTATTTGTTGTTATTTGATATTTAATCACGGTTTTATGTGATAATCGTCTAATAAATATATAAAACATAAAATAATTTCGAAAAATTTACTTCCTTAATTTTATTCTGGCCTATTATAATTTATATAGTATTTAAATTGATTATTTTATTTTTACAATTATTATTGCTCTTATTTAATATATATTCGTGTTTTATGCAATTAATCTCAAGTAAATATGTAAAATATATAAATAAATGTTAAAATTGAATGTTTTATCATAATATGACTTATTTTAGTGTATTAAAGTTTTTCATGTCCATTTTGTAATTTGTATAATTACTTTTTAATTTTATAACTAATTAGTCCATAAATAAGGTTTAATTGTGTTAGAATAATAAATAAATATAAATAAAATATTTATAATTTATTTTTATGCATATTCTGTCCTATACTAATGTAAAATAAATTATTAATGGTCGTGACACAATTTTCTTATTTATTTGTTTATTTATGCTTGAAATCGCCTATTAAATGCTAATTTTATGTTAAATATGTGAAACATTATTAAATAATTTATTAGGTACTGTTTTTATTGAATTTATAACTCACTAAAATATCTAGTAATTTTTCATGAGTAGAATATAACTTTTGTTTAGTTGTTTAGAATTATTAGATGTTTAATTAACGAATTTAATAAATGTTTGTTAAGGAAATAACTAATAACATATTTGATGGTATCATGTCTTGTAAATATATTCTCCATAACTATGTTTATAATGTGAGATTACAATAGTGTATTTGTTAAGAATTGATTGTTACTTCTACTATGGTAAATGGCATGTATACGCTTTTTGTGATATTGCCTTTCGGAAATTATATATTGACATGAGTGTCTCTTGTTTTATATTGGAAAAGTTGAAATTATACTCTAGCTTTGATTACCATTATTGAATTTCACTTAATATTATTTATCCCTCAGTTATGAGCATTTTGGCATGTTAACATGAGGTTATTCATGGTGCACATTTGTTATCTGTTGGACCTTGTTCCATTTTATATATGGTTTAGCTAGAGTACAAGATATCGAGTAGATTTCAGGTTATTGGTCTACTTGAGATGAGCAATACCAAACTGGGTAGGTTTCAGGTTATTGGCCTACCTAGTACCCTGGCATGGTTTCAGGTTATTGGCCTGCTATGGGTTGACCGTCCTTTTTGGATACTCTTATGAGTCTATGGATATGTCGTTTGGGGGTCAAGGGTCCGCACTTTTACGCCTTGACTGGTTAAGGGTCCGCACATTTACGCCTTAACTAGACATTATGTCCCTCGAGAGTCTGGCCAGTCTTAGACACGGGTTCACGGTTATGTGTCCTGCCGTAGGGTTATTTTGGTGTCAGGTTATTGACACCAAGGTTTAGGGTTTCAGGTTATTGGCCCTAGACGGTGCTCGTTCTTGTCTCGTGTTATTCTATGTATTTATGGTCCAAGATTTGGATGTGTTTACCACTCGTATATTATCATCACTCATTTCATTTGTCATCCGGGTAAATTGGTGTTATTTCTTTTTCATTATGACCACCTTCTTTTACAGTATTTCATATAATCATGTAAGTGACATGAAACTCGTAAGTTGTTACACATTTTAATTAATCATGTGGTATCATAATTACTCACTCATTTGTGATTGTATACCTTGATATTAAATTTCCATGAAGTTCACATGTTTTCATATTTTGAATGGATTATATGTTGTCTCTTATTATTCGCTCATAATTGTTTCTTGAAATTTCTTAAGTCATGGCTGGGAGGACTCCTAGTTACTCCCCACTGACGGTGGTTGTTGATATTTTTTTCAGGTTGATGTGCTTCTTGGCCATGGATGGGTTTTGAGAGAGAGATAATAAATAATAGTTATGATGTTTAGTAATCGAACCTTGTTGTTTTATTTTGGACGGGTTTTTCATTCCCGAGAGTAGTTGTATGCGTAGTTAACTATTACTTTATATATTTCGGTAGCACCCGGATTTATCGTCATGGTGTTTCCGCCACCATGGACTTTTATTAATATAAAAATGCAATATTTATCTAGCTTATTTGTATTATTAAATCCGGGGTTGTTACAGCATCCGTCCTATCCCCTTCATTCAACCGAGCCAAAAGTTTCCGTTTAGTCTCCAAAGAGCGATTGATTTTATCAATGCTTATTTTCTTCCAAGCTTGGAGTTCTTTAGCACATGCCCGGAGCATATCCACCAAGTCCCCATGCCCCCGTTCCACACCTCGATCCACGGTCTCTTCACACCCTTCTTCGCGTACCCAGACTTGCTCAAAATGGAATCTACTCCTCGTTCGTCCTCTATTCTCACGCCTATCAAAAGCCAATCGAAGCGGAGCATGATCGGACTATTCCCTCTCACGATGAAATAACTTTGCATATAGGAATAACTCCAGCCATGACTCCATACACAAAGCCCTGTCTAGCCTGCATTGTCTATTCGTATCGCCAACCTATCCATTATCGAAGGTGAAGGTATACCCCTCCCATACAATATCTTTCAGAACACACTTATCAATAGCTGCCTGGAAATTGTTCATCTACCATTGAGCTCGACTTCCCCCCTTCATTTCAGTAGAGAATAAGATTTCATTAAAGTCCCCGATACAAATCCACGGGAGACTGGACTGCCCATGAAGAAGTCTAAGCAATTCCCACGAAAGATGTCGGCCCGAAATAGCAGGCCACCCATAGAAACCCGTAACTCACCACTCCTTGCCCCATCCTTATCATGAAAATCCATGTGATGACTCGATACTGATACAAAATTACAGTCAATTTCCTTTTCCCATAAAAAAGCAAGACCCCCTGATCTCCCCGCACTATCCATCTCAATACCATAATAACCATCCAGCTTCTCCCTCACCCTCCTCATGTCACGACCACAAAGTTTCGTCTCGCTAATAAAAATCATGGTCAGGGATTCCCTACGCACCAAAGTACGTAGGGCACTAACTGTGTCGGGGTTGCCCAAGCTCCGACAGTTGAGGCTTAAGAGATTCATTGGGCCTGGCGGGGTTGAGCATCCTCAACCACCGCCTCAGGTATCAAGACGCCCTCATCTGTCATAGCTTTAAGTCGCTTATACCTCATAGAGACCTTCTCCCCCTCTCTACTTTGCTTCCCTCCACTTACATGCTCTATCCCGTCCACAGCCTTCTCCCTGCCTTCACGTGCTACCTTTTTCCACTCCCTCTTCTTACCCCCAACATGACCCTTATTGCCCCCCCCCCCCCCCCCCATACGCCTCATCTTCTGCCCCACCCCGTCACACTCCATACTCCTACCCTCATCAACCACCATATCCTCTCCCCCCTCTCGCCTCGTAATATTATTCATCCTCCCGTCATGGTATAAGATGTCTTCACCAGCCTTCCCACTTGCACCCCCTCCATCCTCCACCAATTCCACGTTTTCCTCCTTACCCCCTCCCCTCATACCCCGCAACCCAACATGCTCAGTCTGCTTCATTTTATCACTATTCCGCTTTGTTTTTAGGTCAAGTGTTATAGATTGCAGGCTCTCGATCATTAAAGAAATGTCCTTCGCCGCTTCATGTTCTTTTTCAGCTTCAAATGCCAAGCTTAAGTCCCTACGTGCCTTACCCAAAGTCTCCTTCGCCGTCTTTATGATTTTCCAAGGAGACGCCCTTAGCCACTCTCCAAAAGGGAGTTCATCATCTTCATACGGTCTATGTTCACAGTCCTTCTCACCATGTCCCATCATCCCACAGCCGTAGCAAAAGATGGTTAAACGTTCGTACTTCACATCAAAATGAACCACTCGACCCTCTTTCATTTTAATTGGAATTGTTGCTTTAAGAGGTTTTTGCACATAATGAATAATACGTATTCTGATAACCCTATCAAGTTCGTAATTCAGTCTTGCATCAGCCTCAAGGAAAGTACCTAAGCTTGCCCCAATATGACGTATGTTCATCTGGCTGGACCTCCCCGAAATAGAAAGGTCGTAAACCCTCGACCAAATAGGAATATGATAAAGAGGTACATCGGAAATCTTGTCTGATCAATTAGGTTCATTGAAGCACCAAACAAACTTCTCGAAGTGCCAAGGTTGCCCTTCCAAAACACGCGCCCTATCTCGCCCCCCTTCAAATCGAAACACGAAGGTTTTATCTTTCACATCGATAACGTTACCACTAATCGCCTTTGTCGGATTCCATAATCGAACCATCGTATCAATAGCGCTTTGACATTTATCGGTCTGGATGCACACAGTTTCCCGACAAGAAGGCACGTCTCATTCGTTTATTCATTCACATCCTCCCATTCAAAAGTCGTTTGATCAATCCCTTCATCGTTCTCCACTAGCCCCTTGCCATTTTGGTTTGGATCACTACGCCAAATAAGACCTTCAACAACGGTCAAATAATGCAATTACCGTTATTAAATATAAACACGCAACCGTTATTGCAACGACTGTTGTTAAATATATACCACGGTTGTATACAAGCATACGATCGTTATATAACATCAATAACGGATCTATAACACCGTTATCACTACTCAAGAACCGTTATGAAACTGTTGTTAAATATGTTTATGTCAACAGGTATACTTTTAAGAAACCGTTATTAAATATTAATAACGGTTTCAAACCCGTTGTCATAGTTTACTCTTGACAACGGTTTATTGGTTCCAAAACCTTTGTTAAATATTATATATGATAACGGTTCATTTCGTTATCTTATTTAATTAAATGTCAAAATTTAACAACGGTTTTATTGCGTGCTAAACCGTTGTTATATTTATCAGTTGATGAAACTTTGACAACGGTTCTTCTTATATAAACCGTTTTTAACATTTTGAACTCGACAACGGTTATCGTTCGTTATCTTATATTTTTGGCGGTTTGAATGGGAGGGAAAAGACTTCAACGGTTATTTATCTAAATAAAGCCGTTGTCAAATAATTGTTTACAACGGGTTAACCGTTATCGTTTTTAATTTTTTTTTTTTTTAAAAAAAAATGATTTTAGCTTGTTGTAGCAGCTGCTGAAATGCTATTTTTTAAGCAGCGTTTGTAGCAACTGTTGGAATGCTATTTTTCAGCTGCTGCTAAAAATAGCATTCCAAAGCAGCTGTGCACTGCAAAAATTCAATCCTGCATCAAAATATTACACCCCGTGATCAATTAAACCTAGTTTCAAAATAGTACAAACAGGATGATCAAAAGCCATAAAACACAACTTCCTCAAAAAAACAAAAGAAGCCAATACACAATGGCTCTATATATATAGACACACACACACACACACACACACACACACACACACACACACACACACACACACACACACACACACACACACACACACACACACACACACACACACACACACACACACACACACACACGCGTACATAAAGCATGAACAAACTATTGAGACTCCGCTAATGAAACAACATAACGGGCCCACATATTTCTCATCTGATTGATGTCCTCTGGCGAATATTCTGGGGCTTTGTTGAGTATTAGTGGAAACTACAATTCAAAATAGATATAATACATGGAAGTATACAGAATTAAACTCAATTTACGTCTGAAATAGTTTTTAAATCACACTAACCCATATCGGAATGGTAGAAAGTTTTCCGTCGATAACCTTCCACATGGACTGACAAACGTAAAAGGCGCATTGTTTGTCGTCTGGTGCTTTAGGAGACTATTATATAAATCACACACAAATTAGCTGAATTAGATAATCAACCGCTCGCATAAACATTAATTAAATGATACGAGTAATTATTAAGAATACACTTACTATTGGCGTGATAAAATTGGGATCAGTGTTGCTTTGATATTTCCCAAGTGGACATAGTCTTTTTTTTTCTTCAAAAACACTAATTCATAAACATACACACATGCCATTGTTATTTGCATATATATGGCTCAAGTCATACAATAACAAATGACATTATTGAAGGTTGTAAACTTACTCAGTTATCATCCTTACACAACTGTCAGAGGGTTTGCCTTTGCGAAGTCAATTCAGTACACTGTTTTTGTTTCTACTTGGATTGCCAGTAGCACCCAATGCTTCCTATTCATTTTGGGACATTGAACTGTTAGTTCATTTACACGCATTTAAGCATGTTAATAATAAATTTATAGAACCGTGATTCATTACAATAATCACGTATACTATACATACATATTCTCATTGTAAGGGGCAAGCCATAGGTTTTTGGACGACATCAACCGACGAGCGATACTATTGATTTGTTCTTCGTATGAAATTCTGTGCACAGAGAACGCCTTAGGACTCAAGAATCCGTAGGCGTGAATTGGGACCTTCCACTCAGCGAACTGATTATTAAGGTACCTATTACGCCACATGGAACGAAGATTGTTATTGTAATTGATAATTTAAACAAACATCATTATTCGTAAATGGAAATGACTAAATAGTTTTATTAATAAAACTTCATCCAAATCAAAATGTGAACAACATCTAAATTGTCAAGGTCGACAAATTCCATCAGTTGCTTCGGGTCCAGTATGGCTATATCAGCTGCGCCCATAACTTCCTTTTCAATGTTAATCATGACTACATCCCCTATAGGTGACCTCTTTACAGCCAGGTTGTGCAAAGCCTTCAACGAAGCAGTTTTCATATTTTTCTTATATTCACACGATTCATAATAAGAATCATAAGCAGGCTTGACTGCAACAACTTTCATTAATGTAGTAGTAATTGCTTTAGCTGCCATCATGGCTTTGCTTAAGATCTCCAAATATAAAGATTAAAGTACTTACGATATGTTAATATTTGTACCCTAATCTATTTAAAGAACAAGTAATAATTAACGTCAGCATATAGGTACCTCGGGGATGACAACATTGATGAGGTTGGCAGGCCATTGCACATAAGAGCTTAGGGCTTCTTTCAAATAAGTGACCTCCTCATTAGGAAATGGTACTTTTACTTTCCTATACTCGTCTTTATATAATTGGGACACTTCCACTTTCCTGCAATTCTGACAAAGGGGTATACCATGAACCTTAACTTGCTGAAGCCGGTCGTAATTGAACACGTATCCCCTGGCAACAACAACTTTCTGTTTCCCCTGTAAATAGGATAGACGACAAGCCACCTTGCAATCGCCCTTCACGTCAGCTTTAATCAATTAGTACACATACATTCACTACCTTTAATAAATTTCATAAGTAAAAAACGTGTATGATATAAATAATTATAAACTAGCAGCTATTACCTTTTTCGGTGTTGAGAAGAACATCTGATCATCAACTACCTCCACTTCATCCTGTGTCACGGCCTTCCTGGCATCCTTTTCCTCTTTAACTGCCTGATATCGATCCTCGGCTCCCACTTCAGTCTCCTTTCCCATTTCCTTCTCCCTTGTCATGTCATCATCGGCTTCCTTCTGTACATTAACACTTATCCATATAACACGTACTGATTTTCCAAATCATATAACACATTATATATAAGACATAAATACTATTACCTCTTTTTCCTCCTCCTCCTCCTCCTTCTTCTCCTCTTTCTTCTCCTCCTCCTCCTCCTCTTTCTTCTCCTCCTCCTCCTGCTGCTCCTCCTCCTCCTCCTCCTCTGCTTTCTTTATGACTTGTTGAACCATATACAACTTCTTTTAGGATGGCCTTTCCCCCAGTTTCCAACATTCTCACCATCAACCTGGCTATTTTCTGTAGCTGTGTAATAGAAATTAATGTCAGCATATATAGTTATAAATTAATTATGTTGGTTCAAATACAGTATTTATAGATTACCTTCTTCGAATCATCACCACGTCGAGTAGTTTTCCCAAAATACTTAGTGATACCAACATGCGTTCCTACCCCTCTCACACGACCTGGATGCTCTGCTTTGCCGATTGCCCTAGCACGAATGTCATCACGTCCTTCAGGCTTCCATTTTCCTTCATGTACCTCCTTCTCACAGATCCTCTACATACACATTAAACCATTAAGCAACTCACAATTATATAACTCCGACTACCAGTTGTAGGAGTGACATATTTATTCATACCTACAATTTTCTCTTTGATGTCCTTATCATATTCAGTTTCCGTCTTTCCATTCTTAGGAGTGTGACCTTCCAAGCGTTGTGACGACTGAATTTTCCAAGCTTTGCCTACAATTCATTAATCACATTTATATCCTCTCAAAATATGTATGATTACTATGAACATATATAACATTCATAACCTAATAGTCTAATACTATAAGAATTATGTACTTACAAATTTTTTCTTATCAATCTATAACCACCCCGGAAGCCGTAAAAGACGGTCTTTTTCTTTGAAATGTTCGCCTTGTTCCTGTCACTCATAGCCTTCATCAAATAAATTGTATCAAGTAACGTAAGCATGACCAAACACTAAACTAAGTTTACTTCTTTACTTATTATTATTAAGTTACCTTAAACTTGCCAGACTGCCTATAAGCGATATGGCTATCCCAATGGTCCTGACTGACATACGGATACTTCTTTTTTGGTGGGTTCTTGTTCATCTCCCCGGTTTCCTTGTTGAACAATTGGTTCTCAGCAATCTTTAACTTCCAAGATCTGAGGGCTTCCCCTGTCTTTTTTTTTTAGGTACTTATCATACATTTCGGGGACAACGTAAGCTAACTGCATATATGATGAGCGTAGTTGGTACAAGTGTTTCGGCTAATACACATATCAAGTAGTAACTTAATTTCAGCAAAAAACTAGCCTTATTGTATATACGTACCTTTATTCTGTTTATTAGCATGGTGTTCCGTATTTTACTCATTTCATCGATACGCGCCGTACCGAGAGGCACATACTGTCTTACACAACAACCAATCCAACTCGCAAAATACCCGGCATACTCACCATATGGCAGACCCGTATCTTTATCCCACTGTAAAGGATTAGGTATCTTTGAATTTATTGCTTCTACGTAAACCTTGTGGCGCATTCGACCCGCAGTGTGTTGCAAATTATTCTCATCACCTGAGTCATCGCCTGGCGCATTTCCATTGTTTCGTTTCCGCTTTTGGACCATATCTAAAGCAGAAATTAATAAACAAATAATAACAATGCATACTTATAATAACAAACAAATATCTAGAGAGGAGGGTTTATTACTTCTTTAAAGAGGAGAATCCAGATTGATCTGGCGGCGGCAATGGCGATGATGACGATTACTGGGACGGTGATGGGGTAGTCTGCTGGTTGAGGGGAAGCTCAATGTTTGAGGACATTATGTGGGAGAGGGGAAGCTCAGAGTATATATGTGTGAATAATACAACACTTGCAAGACCTTGTTTATTGGAAAGTAATAAACACGGAATAAGAAAAACCGTTGTATTTTGTTCCCAAACAGACAACGGTTTTGTTTGAAACCGTAATTGATTAGTACTATCTACAACGGGTTTGAAATAACCGTTGTCTGTAATATTTTCATGTTGTTTGATTTTCCCGCCAAGAAATAAAGCATCATTTTTATATACATAACAATGGCCTGAACCGTTATAACTGTACACGTCCTGAACAACGGTTTGGGTATAACCGTTTTACTTTATATTTCATTGTGTTTGATTTTACCGCCAAGAAATAAAGCATCATTTTCACATAGATAATAAAGGCCTGAACTGTTATAACTGTATATGTCCTGAACAACGGTTTAGGTATAACCGTTTTATTTAATAATTCATTTTGTTTGATACGATTTTTCCTTAACCCTCTCGCTGCAACAGCAGAAAAATTTTACAACAGCAGTTTGATATATAACAACAAGACAATAATTACACATGACGTAAGATATCTTGATTGGAATGCTGATATTTTCATGGCTGCCGGGAACGTTTTTTGGATTTGCTAGTCTCTTCATTAACCCAAATACCTTTATCACGATCATCTCGTATATATATATGTTTGGAATGTTAACATTTTCAACATCATTACCAAATTGCGATATAGCACTGTGATCAAGTCCTTCAAATTCGACGTCTTCATCATCTGGAATTCGGCGATGGCAAGATAGAACAACTGACCACTTCTTATCCATAGGATCGGTAACATAAAACACTTGTTTTGCTTGTGACGCTAATATAAAAGGATCGTCCTTGTTTCCAACCTTGTCAAAACTTACTAATGTGAATCCTAAATCATCCTTTCTAACACCATTGTTGTTGTCAACCCACTTGCACCGAAATAAGGTATCTCAAAATCCATGTAGTCTAAAACCAATATCTCTGGAATAACTCCATAATATTGCATTGTACCCAAAATAGGATTTTTATCCTTTGAACTAGCAAAGTATATTGCCTCAGAATCTACCAAACTCCACTGTTTTGCATTGTGCTCGCGTTATCTTGAATGCGGGTGTAGAAAGTGTATCCATTGATCGCAAACCCGCTATAAAAAGTTGCACGTGCATCAGGACCGAAAGCGAGATGTCGTAGGCTGGTTGAGCAATCATCAATTGGGTTGTCATCATCGTAAATAGTATCCTTAAACTAGTCACTAAATTGCTTGTAATGCTCATTTGCATACCACCTTTCGTTCTTATGAGGGTGTTTTCCCTTAAGATAACTGTGGTGTTCCATACTGTAAAGCTGGACATGATCATTGTTACATAGAACGTATGTATGAGCTCTATGTCGCATGTCATATGACATATCCTTGGAAACACGAACCCTTACACCTTTTCCATTCATCCAGTCACTATGACGATTCGTAGGAGCTCCAATTAACTCATCCAAGGAGACGCAATACGAAAGAGCGTCATCGATAATTGCTCGCTCAGCAATACACCCCTCTGGACGATACCTATTAGATGTGTAATCCTTGTAAACTTTCATCAATCGTTCGAATGGGTACTGATATCTCAAATACACTGGCCCGAGATACAAAACCTCCCGGACTAGGTGGACAGTCAAATGAACCATGATAGTGAAAAATGAGGGAGGAAAACACATTTCAAACTGACAAAGACTAGTGACGAGGATCTCCTGCAAAGTTTCCGCTTCATCGAGATCAATGAATTTACTGTTGATTGATTTGAAGAAATAGCAAAATCTAATTATAGCATGTCGAACCTTTGGAGGTAGAATGGAACGAACGGCCACAGCTAGTAGTTGTTGCATCAATGTATGACAGTCATGTGACTTTAACTAGTAAGTTTTAGGTCCTACAACGAAACAAGGCTTCTAATATTAGATGAATAGCCCTCTGGCACCTTAATACCATGCAAGCATTCGCAAAACTCTTTCTTCTCCTTTTTTGAAAGAGTATGAGCTGCAGGCGGCAAAAAGTCCGATTTTCTTTTGTTTTAGCTGCCAGCTCGGGCCTAATACCCATCTCAACCATATTATCCCTAGCTGCCTTGTTGTCTTTTGTCCTACCCGGAACATTCAGCAGAGTATTTATTATATTATCACAAACATTCTTTTCAATGTGCATAAAATCTAGGCAATGTCTAACCGGGAGGTCACGCCAGTACGAAGGTTTGGTAAAAAATATGGGTTTTTTTATAACCACAAGTAGACAACTTAGGTCCCTTCTTCTCATACGTTATCTCAATATCTTTCACTTTCTCATACACTTCACAGCCATTCAAAATCTAAGGACTCCCACGTTGCTCAGGACACCCATTAAACGCCTTGTGAAGCTTACGATAATGATGATCAGGGCATAACCATCGACGATTTCCCCTGTACACATGCTTGCGAGAATGCTTCAAATATTCTAGTTCAACATCCCCCCCCCCCCAATGGGCAAGCCTCTTTCCCATGCACAGTATATCCAGAAAGATCGCCGTACGCCGGAAAGTCAGTTATTGTACACAATAACATAGCTCTCATATTGAAACTTTCCTTCTTATAACCATCAAACACTGTTATCCCTCTTTCCCACAGAATCTTCAGATCATATAGAAGTGGTTCCAAATACACATCTATGTCATTTCCAGGTTGTCGAAGGCCAGATATCAACAAAGACAACATCAGATACTTCCGTTTCATGCAAACCCATGGGGGAAAATTATAGATGGCCAACACAACTGGCCAAGTAATGTGTTTGGTACTCATGTTTCCATGAGGGTTCATTCCATCTGTGGAGAGCGCTCGACACAAGTTCCTTGCTTCTTTGGCAAAGTCAGGATATTTAGCGTCAAACTCTTTCCATTGTTGACCATGCGCTAGGTGTCTTAACTTTCCATCTTCAATCCTTCCACTATTATGCCAAGTCAACATACTTGCATCTTCTTCATTCAAATAAATCCTTATGAATCTTGGTATTATTGGAAAATACCACAACACCTTAGCTGTGACCCCTTCCTTAGTCTTATAACGCCATACAGAGCAGCGCGAACAATATGATAATTTCTCATAATATTTACGGTACAATATGCAGTCATTGGGACAAGCATGTATTTTCTCATATTCCATGCCCAATTCTCTAATCATTTTTTTAGCATCATATGTCCGACTCGGAAGAACATTACCGTCAGGAAGCATGTCACATAGCAAAGCTAGAAGATCCATAAAACTCTTATCACTCCACCCATTTGCCCCCTTCAAGTTATATAACTTTACCACCGCGGACAATTTGGTATACTTCTTACAATCAGTAAATAAAGGCATTTCAGATTGACTCAACTTCTCAATTAAATCTTCAGCATTTATTTCCCCATCACCGGTAGCTTCAAAATCATCGAATCCATGATCTTCAGCAAACTTCTCACCTAAAACAACTTCAGGTGTAGGTGAACGATTGTTTACACACACATCATATGCCCCATCCCCTATATCTAAACCAGCAGCTTCAGGTGTATGATTATTTACCTCTACATCAGATTCCTCATCCTCATCGTCTAATTTTCCATTAAAAATTCAATGCCTATAATCTCTACTGAAACTATTCTTTTCTAAGTGTATTTTGACATCTGGGATAGGCAAAACCCTAATATTACCACATCTATTACAAGGGCAGGGGACTGATGAGTGGAGATGAAAATTTTCACTAACGAAATTGTAAAATTCAGCAATTCCATCATTATAAATGGGATCACCAATTTCACCATCAATCATCCAAGTACGACCCATATATAAGCCAGTAGCTATGAAAATGAGATTACCTTTTTTAAGTTATAAAGATTAATGACGACGACGACGGCAAAGATGACTTGTTCACCATCAGTCATTCTATTATTAATACCTTTGAAATTTCATTTATTTTTAGAGATGCATAATCTAAGACGGTTCTTATAAGTACCGTTGTAATTGTGTAAGGATGCATTGGTAAACTAAAATCACAAACTTTTCAGTTTTCACAGTGGATCTGTTTTTACAACGGCTTTAAGAAACACCGTTGTTAATTGGTGTAATATAACAACGGCTTTAAAATAATCGTTGTTGATATATGTAATATGATAACGGCTTAACAAAGAACCGTTATCATTTTGTCTTATTATTATTATAACGGTTCCAATTCTTATTATCTTATTATGCCGTTTCCATTCTTTTTTATTATTATAAGTAGAAAGTTAGTCATTATAATATTTTATTTGGTGGATTGCATTTGAGTGTAAGGACTTAATTAAAACGTAGTAACATAACATAAATAATTAAACTTTAATTCAAATAACCACCATAATCAAAATACAACTCATAATGTCAGATAATAATTAAAGACTTAATTAGAATCTGATGAAGAATTAGGATAGTCTTCATGCCCAATTTCGGCATAGATCAAGTCGTAGATCGACTCTTCATCATCAGCGGGCAGTGCAGGTGGAATGGCCTCTTTCTCCTATGACATAGGCACGGTGGCAGGAATGTGATACCTCCTGTAATGTGTCAGCAGACGATGATCAACATGGGTCGCAACCCATAGATAAGGGCCCTTTTGTTTAGCATCCGAATAGAAGTCCTCTTTCCCCGCAAATCTAGCCCCTAATGTTCTTGCCTGACAAAATCTATCATGGCAGTTGGCTTCGTCAAACTCGATAAAAGTGAAGCCTACAAAACCTTGCTTGTTTGTAGACACAGGGTACACTTTTTTAACCGCAGTGAAACCGGAGTCATGAAGCATTTGCGTCAACCACCCAAAATTAGGGTTTAAACCCTTTCCATTCCCATCATAACGAACTCGGAGATTATGGAGAATGCAAGTAAAAGGCTGTGCGTAACGATTACGTGATTGTAGCTCCGATACACCAGCCATATTTTTTTTAGAGAGAAATTAAAGAGTAAATGTTTGATAATTTAGATTTTGACCTAAAACATTATGAAGACATATTTATAGAATTATTTTTGTCAAATTGAATATTATTGGTCAAATTGAATATTTATTAAAGTTCTGATAAAGTTTTGCATGCAGTGGTCAAACTGAGAAATCTAATCAAATAGTGACAACGCTTGAATTGAAAAACCGTTCTTTAATAATTAAAAATGATAACGGTTACAAGAAACTCGTATCTATAACATAACAACGGGTACCACAAACCGTTGCTGGTGCTAATTTAGTAACGGTTTTCGAAATGCCGTTTTCTTAAACTGGTAACGGTTGTCTAACAACCGTTGATAAGAGCGATTTTATAACGAGCTTTTGGAAACCGTTAAACGTTTTTGATAACGGTTTGTTAAGTAGCTGTTGTCACATTATAATAACAACGGTTTTCGTGGGAAACCGTTATTCTCATTGTCGCGGTCTAGGTTTCCGCCAATATTTGAAAAACGGTAATCTAAGTGTCGTTATTAAATGCATTAAACCGTTGTGATACGCTCCTTATTGATTGCCAGATTTGACATAGTGGATCCCGCGTGTCGTTTATCAACTGTACCTGCATAGAGAAACAAAAAGACATAAGAAAGACAAACACAATGCCCTAACTCACGATCGAACCCGTGAGAGGATCCCCGAGTTGGAGGAGAAAACCCTAAGAATATTTAGACAGGAACCCTGGACTTTTGTGTTATAATGTATTATTTGATTATATTAAATTTTTTTTGTGGTAATTATTTTGGAGTTATAGCATTTATTTCGGATTTTATGGTGTTGATACGATATTTGAGATTATAGCGATGCTGAATTGTTTTAATTAGATTTAAAATACTAAATCATAAGATTAATTCTCGAAATTTTAATATGTGACCGAGACACTTTATATTGAGGTGTGTGAAAAATTTTAGGTCTTAAAACCTTAATTTCGATTTTATAATCATTTTATAAATTTTGGTGGAAACCGTTGTAAAATCTGTCAAATATGTTAGTCTTTTTGTAAAATTCATTTCGTGTGTTTAAATTGCTCAAACCCGAAAATTTTAAACAGAGACTCCTATTTATTTTAAGTCAAGAATATCTCTATAAAATGTCATAAGTTTTTGATTTACGGTTTATTAAGAATAAATTATTTATGAACATTTCGCCTGTAAACTGCGAATCTGTCATCAGTCAAAAGGATAATTCGTAAACTGACTTTCCCTTATGATCCAGTGGATAATATTTTTGCTACATAAACTTTGGAATGTCTAGTTATGTTTAAAATTTTACTTTGCTTTAAAATATTTTCTTAAAGTCGTTTATGAACTGAAACATTATTGGTGTTGATTTCTGACAGCTTTTAGAAATGAATTTTTAGACCCCTGTTGCTTTTGTTTTCTGAAGTTGATTATAAAATAAAAGTTGTAGCTAAGAGCTACTGAAAACCAATAAAATTGGCCTTGTGTCATTTTGATTTTTCTGTATTTAATTATGAATGTTACATTACTGCTGTCCTATTTTTAAAATCTGATTTTAAGAGTTTGTCTCGTTAAGGCCCAATAATATATATCTTACTAAAGTACATTAAATATTTGGCTTATTCTAAGCTTTAGTAGATTAACTTTACTAATTCGTAACCTTGAATTTATTTTTTACTTTTGAAAGTGAAGTCTACGCTTCCTGTTTTCAAGAAATAAAAGTGTAGTTCACTTACGAACCTTTGAAATCATATATTTTGAATAATTTAGATATTTTTTTAAGTTTGGAATAATTAAAGTAAGGGCAAAGAATAATGAACTAAGGAATACGAGTTCTTATACAGTTATATGATTGGGTATCCTGCGGGCGGTACAGATTGTCGCAGAGTCATGTACATGTACCTAGACTAGGACTTCGCACTATGTGGTAAAACGTGTCCTATTATAGCTTGTTGTCTAGTGAGTGGACTTAGAGTTGGTTACCTTTGCGTGACACTGGGTTCCCGAAACTAGTGTAAGATGTTGCGGTATCAAGGAGTATAGCTAAAATGAAAATCTAGCCTGAACTATATTTCCATTCTGTCATTTGAGGGATTTTGCTTTTAAGCATGCAACACGTTTTTCTTAAGTGTGAGTTTGGTAATTTATTTTTGTTACATACGTTTTGATATTTCAATCTATTTTTGATATATTATTGATTCTGTAACATTTATATCATGTGATATGACTAGGAGAACGTCGAGTTACTCCCCACCGATTGTGGCTGTTATGTTTATAACATGACAGGTGTTAGCTTTGGTGGGGATTTCTGTGTGAGCTAGCAAGTAGTTTGCAGATCCTACCCTGTTTTTCTGCTTTCTTTTACGGTCTTTAGTTTGAACATTTTGAGGAATTTTATTTTCGCCCTTTTTATAAAAGTGACAATTGTTTAGACTTGACCATTTGTTTTTTTTATCCTTGAGAATTTTATACATTCTCAATTTATAACATTTAGAACTTTTATCTTTATGTATTTAATCCCATTCGACAGTGGTTCCGCCACTGTTTTGCATTAGATTTTATAGGGGATTACATAATGCTCGTGCGATGCACATGCCACTTGGTAGAGTCTTTTGTTTAGTTACATTAAAAACGTTAAATGATAAGCTTAACTACGAGTCTTTTATTCAATCATCAATACATTTTATTCTGAAAAAAAAAATGTGTATACAATATACATCCACCTGTAAAATATATTGTACATACAACCTTATCAAATTAAGTAAATTAGTTCACATAATGTTTCCCATCTAATAATTTTCAGTTAATTATAATTATAATTAATCAATATTTTGTTACCTAATATTAACTTATTATCTCTACAAATATTTTCAGTAAAAGATATTTTATCAACTAATTTCTATAACGTAGACTCTCTGCTATCACTCGAAATCTCATAGAAGCGTTCAAAAAAAAACATTGTGAAGATAGGATTGACCTATTTTATTATATTTTATTATATAGGAAGAGAAGAACTACTTTTGTAGTAAATAAAAATTGCCAGCATGAACTGTTTACTATTGCTCACTTTTTCCAGGAAAAATAAATAAAGTTACTAAATCAATTAAACTTATATAGTTGAAAAAATTCAAGTGATCATGTTGGAAATAAATTATTAAATCAATGAAGTAAGATCTCAGTTAAAAACTCATAACTCTTGTCTACCACTTATAAACAAACATCAACAAATAGCCCGATACCTGCACAATAAACAAAACTCGAGTGTTTATTATCCGTATTGTTAAAAAGCCATACATACTTCGTATATAATAAGCCATTTAATAGTAATCTTGAACTCCGTTTAGGAATAGGCTGTGATCTGTGAAGATAAATGTTCAATTTTTATGTCCCAATTTTAAGGTCATTGTCGTTGTCAAAAAAAATTAAAGTCATTATTGTTATTGTTATTGTTGTTATTATTATTATTATTATTAATAACTTGGCGAAGGCTAAAGGTATTGGTCTATGGAGGGAATTTAGCATATTCAAGTAAGACTTTGTAAGATTGAAAGATGACAACATTCATCTAAAGAATAGAGTTATAAAAGACTTAGGCATTTAGAATCGCTATTTAATCTGGCTCACACAATTCGTTTTTTAGTTTTATTTTTAATGGTTGTCTAGGGCTCACTAAATTAATTGTAGTTTGGGTGATTAACACAAACACAAATTTTGTGTCGCATTCAACTACTGTTATTGAATTATTGTTCGGTTAACTTACTGTTATTGAATTCCTTGGTCACTTACATTTATTCCTTCACTTCACATGGTTTATGTTTATTAGTTTTCATCTAAGTCATGCATAGTTATCCGTATCCATCTTATCTTTATTAATCTAGAAATATTTACTGCATTACTGTGCATCCACGTCATCAGCGCAGGTTTTTTTATTATTTAAATAAAAAAATGCGGGTCCCACAGCAATGTTAATGAATTAATTAGCGTAAAACTGTCTTTGTTCATGTTTTGTACATAATCAATTGTGTACGTAATTAATTACGTTTATGGTTTCGACGTAAATATTAAAAAAAATCGATGAATTGTACGTAAATATTAAATGAATAATAATTTATAATTTATGTTACAATAAATAACAACAAATTACAACAATTGATACAAATACAATAAAAATTCTTCTACAGTTTTTACAACAGTAATAAATTAGAGTAACAATAGCTATCTACCAATTTTACATAAATTTTTACTACGATAATAAATTAAAATAACAGTTGCCATTTACCAATTTTATATAAATAACGTAAAAAAAATACACTAATATACAAATCAATGTTACAAAAAATGGTATGATTTGACTAATTATGATATTATTATATTATTAAATCAATTTACCAAAAAATTAAATACTAAATACAAAATGCAGTAAATTAACTTTAAATGAACAAAAAAAATTTTTAAAGAAAAAACAAACAGATTTTTATAAATTAATGCAATTTTGAAAAATTAAAATTAAATTTTTTCATAATCCAAACAACAATTCCCTTTAACAATATAATTCGAGTCAACTAAACAAACTTGGTCATGTAAGTTCCTACCTATGTGGGTCGGGTCAGATCCATGTGGGTCAAATGGGGTCAAACACATGTGGATCAATTCGGATCAGGCCCATGTATTTTAAGTTGGGTCAGACGCATACTTTAGGGTTAGAGCCATTAGTTTTTACTCGATTTAGGTTGGCTCAAATGTTTCGGGTCAAGTACAATCATAAACTCAGATCTGAGTACTAAGAAAAATTGGATTGTGGCATTGATGTGAAAAAAAACTGGATTAAAAACCCAAAAGTAAAAAAATATTAGGATTAGAATTGTAGCAATAAAATACTTTACCTGCAGTTGAGTAAATAATGACATTTGAGGTATTGACTGATAAACTAAAAGCAAAATGAATAAGTTAGGAAATCGGTTTCCTCTTTTTTCTATTAATGAAATTTTTACTAACAATTCAATAATAAAAACAACTTTCACAACATACTTGTGTTGGAGTGTCCCCGACAATAATGCGATCACAACTGTCGATCATGATGATCACATGTTTAAATCTCATTTTTTTAAGAATACGTAAGGGATGATTTATTTTATAGTCAACTGATCAACATTAATCGGTAACGATTGGCTTGCTAGAGTTTGACGTTACTGTCGTGGGACGGTGGTGGTCAGTTGATCCCTTAAGGTCACACCTAAAGGATGATGCCCTAATCTGTAAAGTTGATTAATTGTATGACGATACAAGTTGATCAATTCCTTAAAATTGAACAATTCAATTAGTGAGAGAGAATATTGATATCTTATTGTAATGGGATTAAATAAGATTTATTTTAGTAATTGAAATACTTTATTACTAAAATTGTTTATTGTTTGAGAAACAATAGAGATAAGAATGAATGGTTGATTTATAATTACAAGATGATGTGAATTATAATTAAATGACCCATTTTATTTATGTGATCAAGTATCACTAGTCAATTTGTTGAATATAATTTAATTAATTTATAAAAATGATATTTATGTGATAAATATGCATTAAATTAATTAATAACATGTAACATACTACATGTGACATATTGTGTGACAATTGACAAATTGACAAAATAAAATGGTAGTCCATTTTATGTATATGGACCGAAATATTGGTGTGGAAGTAGTTAGTGGGTGAATTATTTTATGAGATAAAATAATGTAATCATGCCTAGCCTAAAACTAGCTTACACACCTACATATTTAGAAAAGAGTAAAAGAAAAAGGAGATGCCATATTTTGGCATATAGCCTCCACTTTCACGGCTCCCCTTACACTTTTATGATGAGAAGTTTTCTCATTTTTGTCTCTTACCATTCATTCATTTTCACATGCATTCATCTCTCTTATTCTTGTTCATGTTTCTCTAAAACTTGAGAAATGATGATCCAAATTGTTCAATCACATTACTAATATTATTAATGTAATATATGAGTATTAGTAATCAATTTTAAGGTAAACTACTAAACAAATATCTAGCACATATTATTTAGTAGAGATAAGAGATAATCTTGGGTGCAATCAAGAGGAGTGGCTTCTATACTTGAAGTCTTTGGAGGATCATCCTATTACTCATCATAGCTTAAGAACAAGTGAAGGTAGGAGACCTTACTTGTGCCCATAAACCGAAATATTCAATGTAAGGAACCGGTTTTCCTCTACACTTATTTATATGTTTTGCATGCATAAGATCCTTAAGTTTTTATGACTAAAACTTTAAACTAAAATATGTGATATTTAAAATATGATTTCCAACAAGTGGTATCAGAGCATTATGGTTGTTGCATGCAAGATCGGGATCGTTTTTCCGAGATAATACGATTAGCGAATAAAACTTGAAATTTAGGATTTATGAAGATAAATCACGAAATAATTTTGCATGTTAACAGTTTCTGGTCCTAAATGGATTTTAGGTCATATGGGACGATTTATGGATTTTTATTGTTCATTTTATATATTATTGGCATTAAAATATGATTTTTATGAGAAAAATGTCATTTTTGGATGAAAAATAGCTAAACTTTGAATTTTCTAGTGGTTTTTGGATATGCTTTCACACATAATACATACTGATGTCCTGTAAATTTTCATGTTAAAATAAGTTGTTTTGCTCGAAATATGAATTTTATAAGTTAAAATCGTATTTAAATGGGTAAATAGGTTAATATGAGTTATATTTCGAATCTGGTCATGGAAATTTAATATGTTGTCACATGAAATTTTAAAAAATGTGTGTAAAATTTATGGCTATAGTGAAGTGTTTTTGCATGATTTATGAATTTTTGATGAAAAATCACATAAATAGTGACTATAATTAGTTATAATGCTAAAACATACTTCATGACTAAAGGAAAAATGTCACATGTTGTATTTTATCATATATTTCAGATCTTAAAGTGAAAAGTTGATGAAAATAAATTTTCTCATATTTTAATGGTCATATTTGTTAATACCGATAAACCGCAACATTGTTTTTCTCGATAAATTTTCGAAATTTTTAACCTAAGTTTTGAACATTATGAGTGTCATGGTATTTTTCCAGAATGTTCATGAGCTTAAATTTCAAATTTTGAAATTATTTGAAATTTTTATGATTTAATTTGAAGTTTATAGCATAAATTTTGTATTTTTGGTCCATAATGAACAATATTAAGAAATCAAGTTGAGTTATTGTCAAAATATTAGTGAAGACTAAGTTTTGAGTCCTAAGATGGTTAGGGTAATTAACTTGTACATAAATATGAATTTATGTAATTATTGTGATTTAATAAGTTAAATCACGCAAATTCGTAAAAACCGATTAATATACGATATTGGCTCTTAAAAGGCGATTTAGCATAAAATTGAGCATGTTAATACATATTATAATGCTGCATTTTATTTATGATTGTCATATTTTAATTTTATGTAATTTTTGAATTATGTAATTTTACTTAGTATGGCCTTAGTTTTAATTGGTATTACCCGAAATGTATGGGAATATCGATTCGGTTGTAATTATTGTGATCTCGTATCACCGTTTTGTAATTTAATAGATTTAAATTTTTAATTACAAATGTATAATAGGAAATTATGTAATTCATTTTGTAATTTAATTATTCCGGAGTTCCTTGAAGACGGAGCCATTCGAGAAGACGGTCCATCAAGAATGTGTGGCCTCGAGATGCGTGCCAAGACCGAAGATCAAGGGACCAAAGGAGTTGGTTTCCAAATTTGTAATTGTTTATTAGATTTACTATTTTAGGAAGGCCATACTAGGATTTTATTTTTATGCTTTGCATTTTATTTATATGTTGCATGCATCGCTAAATCGCCATAACTACACATGCATTCTATTTTAATCGAGTTTATCGACCGTGTCAATTACAATTATCGTAGTTCACCGCTTTAGTTCACTTAAAACGTGATAGATAATATGTAATACCCCGTATTTTATATAATCGATTAAACGGATATTATTATATATTAGTATTATACATTTTATATTGGTTGCATCGTAATATCGTGAATGTTATTAAGTCGGGTTGATATCGTATATGTTGAGTCGGGCTACATCACATTTTGTCTTTTGGGTCAAGAATCGTATCACCCATTTACCCATCTACATTTACCCAATTACCATACCCGTTTAAACCGTTTGCCTTCCCCGGAACATGTAACCACCATTTACCCTAAACCTAATCTAAGAGCCGCTCTCCCTCTCCCCTCTTTTAACAGTTGAGTCATTTCTAATTTCATTTTATCATTCATAAAACCATTTCTAAACCTAGAGGGAGGGAGAGGAAGATCAATTGTCGAGCCTTTCATTTGATTGAAGATTTCTCATCGATTCCAACCTAATTCGATTTTCTTGTTTGTAAGTCGATTTCATTCCATTGTTTATACTGTTTTAAAGTGTTCGTCTTCAAAAAGTTTGAAAAGAGAGTCCTGTTTATTTGATGTCTAGTTTATGCATATAAAATCTCGTAGTCAAATTCTTTATGGTTTGTTCTAGGTGAATTATTTATGAACATGTCATTTGAAAAGTCCGCGAATCTGATTTGGTTGTGGAAAATGATTTGAAACCCTAATTTTTATGTCGATTCAGTTATGAGGCTTCTTCATACATCATCTTTGTATAGTCTAGATGATAATAGGATTTGGAATTACTGCAAAATAAGGTTTTAAACTCGTTTTATGAACCAATACTTTTTATGCGACGGTTTCTGTCAGTTTTTGGAAATCAGTCTGAAAACCCTTGATAAGTTTGGAATTTGAGAAAAACACGTCAGATATAATTTGTAGCTAAGACTCATGGGGTTCCAATCCAATTGGCCTTGTATCAATTTGATTTTTCTGGAATTAGTTATGTATTTTATTCCGAGTCTGTCATATGCTGGAAAATCAGGAAAAATCGTGTTTGTTCTTTAAGTTGATATTCCTATTAAGTTATGATGAGTCTAGGTTATGTGCATGATTATTTGATTGAGTAGGTGGTAATTATACATAATTATGTTATGTAGGTGATGGATATGTGAAAGATCATAATTGATTGCTTGTGTGCTTGGATTGCGAAAAGGTAGGGAAATACACTTGACTTATTATCGTTGTTGTTGAATTGTGTTGACTTGTTTGTGTTTCATATGACCAAAGCGTGAACGTTGATTTGGATTCGTGATTGTTGATTCATGTTATGATTCATATCCTGGAATGTGCTTGATTGAATTGATCGTATTGAGTATATTATCACAACATTCTTAGAACCTAGGCATGATTCTATGATTTACCAGTTCAATGATATACATATTGTGTTGCATTAATTTCTTGAGCATTCATATGCATTGGAGATGGAGGATGTTGTGGTGATGTGGCGTGGTGATGATGATGTTGTGATAAGGCCCAGGCGGGTTCTGCAGGACTTGCCTTGGTGTCCTCAGCTGCGAGCTGGCAGATCGGCTACGGTCGATATATAGTCTACCGGGGATCGATATGGCTGGGTTGTACGGGTTATGAGATATGAGTTGAGATGGAGATGGAGGTGACGGAGGAGCATGCATATCATACTTTGTTGTTTCATTGTATTCCCTACTCAACCTCGTGGTTGACCCTGTGTATTCGTGAACACCTGTGATGATCCAAATATTGGGGAGCAGACTTGACAGGTTATGAGATAGGATGGGAGCTTGATGGGCGTGAGACACTGGATCAGAAGACTTAGTAGCTAGATCATTATTTAGAAGACTTTCACTTTTATTTATGCTAGTTCTTTGAAATTTATGTAAAAGAGGTTTTGTAATAGTTAAGTTAAAGTAATTATATAATTTGCCTTGGAGTTTATTTTGTTATTCACTACCTCGGGAAACCGAGATGGTAACAGTCCGGTTTATTAGGGAATGTCTTGTTAAAGACTCCTTCATAAATCGGGGTGTTACAAAGTGGTATCAGAGCGAACGATCCTCAGGCCTAAACCAATGAACCCAATGAACGTAGGATGTGTCTAAATAAAATGAACCCCTGGGAATAAACTGTTAGGAGCTCACAGTGCGGTTAAGAAGGCGCCCTTAATACGTGCTCTTTTGCCCTCTCAGTTTTGAACCAGGTAACCCGAGATAAATTGAGTGAATGGGGTAGTTAGAAGGAAAACCTTGGATATAATCGAGTTGATGTACACCTTGAGACCCGTATATTCTAACCATGCTGCAGGACAACGTTACGGTAAGTATTTTGTATGAATGATGGCGTGATCATGTGATGTTGTGGAGATAAGAAATAAAATTTCTGTGTTCAGGTTGATAATCAATGAAGTGTTGGATTGTGGTAATCGTGAGCGTAAAAATATTTGCGAATTGATGGGATTTATCTGGATGGATGTTGAATGATGTGTTGATAGTACTATTATGTCTAGTGATATGCGGTTATGTGATCCCGAAGCCATGCTAGTATAGTATTGTGATAGTAATCAGAAACACTATTGAATTGCATGTTTCTAGTCATAACAATCGTGATTTAGATGTAAGGAGTAGATCGAGATGCGAAGGGATTCTATGGGATAGATGTTTACGTAAGTACAAAGTGTGAGATTTAAGTTGGGATGGGTTAGTATACATAGTATGTTCATAAGAGCTGGTAACATAGTAAAGAATGACCTAGTGCTGAAACTCGTTTTGTTTTATTTTACTCTTTAATTGACCTTACTGCCATTTCTTTTCTGTTTATTTCCTATGGATGAAAATTTTATGATAGATAGCCTCGTGAGTTAGTGTTCATTTGGCGTTGGTTTCATGCTTATAGGATATACGGATTAGGAGTAATGAATATTTTAGTGGGCTGTGGTCGGGGAAGTTCTGTGCGGTGATGTTTTGACCAACGATTTTGTAAAACTCCTCATTTAAATTGTATTAATAATTTTTGCATAATTCCAACTCCATCGATCAGAAGATTCGCATATGTTTTCAAATTGATAAGCCACGAAAATTCTTGATGTCTCTATATTAAATGGTAAGTTTTGCAAACTGACCCAAGTTTGAGACCAATTCTTTGTCACATACTTGTTTGGACCAACTGAGTTGTAAAATTCTTTAAAAATGGAATTCTTGTGCTTTAGACCTAATTCTTTTTCCCCTGTGTTTTTAACTCTCCGTATTTTATAAAAGTAACATGAATCAAGTTTTAATCGAACGGTTATTTGTTCGTGGTCTTTGGAAGTTACAACGTGAATCATGACTTGTAAAATGTGCGTTCTATGTTGAGTTTTCATACAATTGTTTGGTTAATTCATGAGCCTTATTAATGTGACCTTATAATATTTTTATATGATGATAGTAGCACGCATGTTCAGTAGTTATATATCTTAACAAGTGATAAAATTAAAGTTTAGTTGATAACATTGTTGGCATGATAGTATGAGTGAAATTGAATAGCTTAATTTGATTCTTAATCGAGGGTGAAATATTTTATACGAGTCCAGTTGTTTGCATATTTTATATATGTTTGGCATGTTGTAATATCTCTGGTGTGTTCATCATATTTGTATAGTGGTCGGATATATATAAATATAAAACTATATTGTCATATCTTGGTAAAGTTGGTGGCGTTAAATGTTAACTCGATTGTTCTAATATACTCGCATGAATATTTATAATAATTATGTTTAACTGTTTACACATGGATGGTAGTAATGAGTATGTCTAAATGTTCACACATGTAGGATGTAATCTGAGTTCTAATGTCTTTTATGTGAGTCTGTGTGCCTATAGTTATACTAATTACTTTCATTGCATTAATTTATTTCAGTTGAACCTAAACTTATGATATGATAATAAAATAGTGTTGTTGTTCCTTATTGGATATGTTCATAGTTGTATTGTTATGAAATGCTAAGGTGATTATTTTGACGGAATTTTTTTTTTTATGTCAGCTATGTGGGCCAATTATAATGAGATAACCCTTTGATGATTCGCATGTTATGCGTATGTTTAAATGATAGTCGTTATAGTTACGTTTAATTGAGCCTACGAGTTGCCTAATTATTCAAATCGTGCAAATCAGAGAAGTTGTTCAAGTTGCTAATCTTTTATCATAGATAATGTTCTACAAAGTATATGATGGCAAATGTATATGTTTAAGCTACTTATGCGATATCTTTTATTTTTCTTTGAAAATGAATTATATCTTGAGTTGATGGATACAATTGAATTGTATGGTTGCTAAAATGTTAAACATATGTGTGATATGGAAGTAATTTTGTTGTTATTGTGAATCATATGTTTGTTTCTTTTACTGGGAGGTGTGATATGTTTCATAACTGATGTGGTGGAAACCGTGTGATAATCTAAATTATGAGTTCTAAGTATGTTGTTGAGTGTTGTATTCATCGGCCTAATTCTTGACCTGGGTTAGCAAGTAAGTAAATGGTTGTATGGACATGTATGGGTTAGTAAGTGTGTACTATCTAAAAGGTCTCCGATTAAATGCTGTAGTCGTATTAGCCATGAATATAATCGAGTAAAGAAGTGCAACTAAAATCACGATGTTGAGGTAATAGTCGTTCATTAGTAAAGATAGGACTGAAATGAATAAGATGAACTTGTAAATTACGAAATATGAGTCGACACCTAAGCTTGTATTGTTTGAAGGAATTGAATTAAATTTATCTGATTTTGAGTTTCGTAGTAAGCTGTAAATGGATTCTATGGACGGCTCTGTTATAAGATTTATGTTAAGAAAGTTATTCATCGTCCAGTATGAAAGTAAAAGTTTTGAAAATGAAGTTAAACTTTGTCGTGTGAGTATAAATTCGGAATGAGATTTCCAAATTTGTCCGGTTGTATGGTTTCATGATATTTGCTAGTCTGTAGGAATGAAGCTAGAACGGAGTCACAAATAGTGGGTTAATTTGGTCATGTTGTTCGTTCATGTAGTGAATTGGTGGGTTGTGGTTAGTTACGAATGTCAAAACGGTAAATGTAATGTGGTGATTTAAGTGAGTTATGTGTTAACATGGTATGTTGATATTAGCATGATATGTAATGAATATTTGTAAAATTGGTGTAGTTAAACACATTTAATCTTTTATGTCATTGTGTTGGGTGCAGTTTAAAAATATTTAACACCAAGAACAAAATTTTATGTATGATAGTCTTGTATGTTAACTTTCCAATATCATTTGTTTACTCGCTTGATTGACTCGACCAATAAGTTTGTGAAATTTGCCAATCAATGTGCATTCGTCATTCGTGAATAAATCCCAAACCCTTTGTTATGAGGATTAAAAATATTTATAGGATGATAAGTACTGCGAAACTGGTTGTCTTCATTTTATTGGTGATTCCGTGTCTTGACCTAAATCTGTACAGTTATGTACATGAAAGTCAGACTGGACCTATTAGGTTACAAATTTTCATAAATCGATTTATTAAGTTTTGACCCTAATTCTTTTCTTATGTTGATTGATTCCCTATATTTCTAAGGTATGAGATTACAATGATTAGTGAAATGAATAATTACTAATGATTTTACTGGTAACCTTGTAAAGCATTGTTCCATTCATAATTTGATTATTCACACGAATAAATGTTACCAATATTTCTTGGAAAATATGCTGCCACGAGAATACGCCGGATAGAATTATCGTGGTATGTTACGTTAGTGATCTTGCTTAGTAACCTTGATGAAACGATGTTATTTGACATGAACCATATGTGAGCACCTAGGCATCTTCATCTTTGTAACCTGAGTAGTAATGTATAAATTAGATTGACAAGCAGATCATGTGAATGTTATTGCATGTATTGATTGATATGAAGAGTGTCTAGATTAATACTGAACTGTCTTAAGTTATTTAACGTGGCTTTTGCTCCGATCCGTGGCGATGTGTTGTAGCAGCAGTAACTGTAGCTTCCTTGAGAGAGCTTGTATATTGATTGTCTTTAGTAGGGATTAGTTAACTTGAGTGTGAGTTGTGAATCTTTTATCCTCATTCAGTTGTTAGCAGTAGTTTGAGAACTTTTGTTATAATAATGAAGGTTACCGGGACGTAACCATGTTTAAGGAGGGTAGGATTGTAAAATCTTATACCTTCAGGTGTGATTTCTCAGCTTGGCTATATTGGTTATGCGTTGTGTGGGTTATGTTGGAGTGTTTCATGATGTGTTTCTGTTATGGTTAAACTTCGGGAACGAAGTTTATTTTAAGGAGGGTGGAATGTAATACTGCGTTTAATATTCAATTTGGTGGGTGCCTTACATACTTTTGTATATGCGTTTCATAATTCGTTTGCGTTGGTTGGTAGGAGATGGTAAACTTCGGGACGAAGTTTCTTTTAAGGAGGGTAGACTGTAATACCCCGTATTTTATATAATCGATTAAACGGATATTATTATATATTAGTATTATATATTTTATATTGGTTGCATCGTAATATCGTGAATGTTATTAAGTCGGGTTGATATCGTATATGTTGAGTCGGGCTACATCACATTTTGTCTTTTGGGTCAAGAATCGTATCACCCATTTACCCATCTACATTTACCCAATTACCATACCCGTTTAAACCGTTTGCCTTCCCCGGAACATGTAACCACCATTTACCCTAAACCTAATCTAAGAGCCGCTCTCCCTCTCCCCTCTTTTAACAGTTGAGTCATTTCTAATTTCATTTTATCATTCATAAAACCATTTCTAAACCTAGAGGGAGGGAAAGGAAGATCAATTGTCGAGCCTTTCATTTGATTGAAGATTTCTCATCGATTCCAACCTAATTCGATTTCCCTGTTTGTAAGTCGATTTCATTCCATTGTTTATACTGTTTTAAAGTGTTCGTCTTCAAAAGTTTGAAAAGAGAGTCCTGTTTATTTGATGTCTAGTTTATGCATTAAAATCTCGTAGTCAAATTCTTTATGGTTTGTTCTAGGTGAATTATTTATGAACATGTCGCTGAAAAGTCCACGAATCTGATTTGGTTGTGGAAAATGATTTGAAACCCTAATTTTTATGTCGATTCAGTTATGAGGCTTATTCATACATCATCTTTGTATAGTCTAGATGATAATAGGATTTGGAATTACTGCAAAATAAGGTTTTAAACTCATTTTATGAATCAATACTTTTTATGCGACGGTTTCTGTCACTTTTTGGAAATCAGTCTGAAAACCCTTGATAAGTTTGGAATTTGAGAAAAACACGTTAAATATAATTTGTAGCTAAGACTCATGGGGTTCCAATCCAATTGGCCTTGTATCAATTTGATTTTTCTGGAATTAGTTATGTATTTTATTTAAGTGTCATATGCTGGAAAATCAGGAAAAATCGTGTTTGTTCTTTAAGTTGATATTTCTATTAAGTTATGATGAGTCTAGGTTATGTGCATGATTATTTGATTGAGTAGGTGGTAATTATACATAATTATGTTATGTAGGTGATGGATATGTGAAGGATCATAATTGATTGCTTGTGTGCTTGGATTGCGAAAAGGTAGGGAAATACACTTGACTTATTATCGTTGTTGTTGAATTGTGTTGACTTGTTTGTGTTTCATATGACCAAAGCGTGAACGTTATTTGGATTCGTGGTTGTTGATTCATGTTATGATTCATATCCTGGAATGTGCTTGATTGAATTGATCGTATTGAGTATATTATCACAACATTCGGTAGAAAGGCATGATTCTATGATTTACCAGTTCAATGATATACATATTGTGTTGCATTAATTTCTTGAGCATTCATATGCATTGGAGATGGAGGATGTTGTGGTGATGTGGCGTGGTGATGATGATGTTGTGATAAGGCCCAGGCGGGTTCTGCAGGACTTGCCCTGGTGTCCTTAGCTGCGAGCTGGCAGATCGGCTACGGTCAATATATAGTCTAACGGGATCGGTATGGCTGGGTTGTACGGGTTATGAGATATGAGTTGAGATAGAGATGGAGGTGACGGAGGAGCATGCATATCATACTTTGTTGTTTCATTGTATTCTCTACTCAACCTCGTGGTTGACCCTGTGTATTCGTGAACACCTGTGATGATCCAAATATTGGGGAGCAGACTTGACAGGCTATGAGATAGGATGGGAGCTTGATGGGCGTGAGACACTGGATCAGAAGACTTAGTAGCTAGATCATTATTTAGAAGACTTTCACTTTTATTTATGCTAGTTCTTTGAAATTTATGTAAAAGAGGTTTTGTAATAGTTAAGTTAAAGTAATTATATAATTTGCCTTGGAGTTTATTTTGTTATTCACTACCTCGGGAAACCGAGATGGTAACAGTCCGGTTTATTAGGGAATGTCTTGTTAAAGACTCCTTCATAAATCGGGGTGTTACATAATAAATTGACATGACCTCTCATTAAAATAAACAATTGAGACTTAGCCTTACCAAAAAGTAGAAACCATGAAAACCTATTTCGTGAGGGAGTGCGCTCGGCCACACCGGGGTACAAACCTTATTACGTAGGGGAAGTGGGTGATAAATGTATATCCACCGAATTCATATTGATGAGAGATGAGTTCGGCTACACCGTGCCCAAGTTAATATGAATTTGGATCACAGACACATTTATTCGAAATTTGGATTGAACTCAACAAAAGTATTCTCGACCATAGCCGGATGTGTTTTGGGATAAAGATAAATATTAATGTAATTTTATCGACCAAGAGTTCTAATAATAGAATCGATTAAAGAGTTAATCCACCGAGTTATATTGATAAGGGATGAATCGGCTACACCGTGCCCAAGTTAATATGAATTTGGATCTTTGAATCATTTATCATGCATAGTTGGGTAGAGCTCACTATGTAAATGCTTTACTTGTTAAATTATTTACAAGTATTATTATAACGATAAATGTTTTGTTTTCATTATTCTGTTATCATATTGTTCTATTTCTTTACCTCAAAATATACGATATCATTTCGTTTTTAGTTCAAATCTCCATTAAAATATCGTAACTAAAGACAAAATATGGATTTTTCTTCTAAAACCTCGTGTTATCCATTGGAAGGATCTCTTGTGAAGAGTATAGATAAAAGTTATTCATGAGAAAGCGGGTTTTTGATTCTTGACTAACATATCTACTTACAATGAATTGTTTCTCATATGCTTAATTGAGTTAAGTACTTTGAAACGTTAAATCATTTTGGTAACTAGATTTGTAGGAAATCAAAATTGACCAAAATACCGCAACCACTTCAATGAAAGTTTTAAGACTAAACGAATGAATTGAAGAGTAGTCTTCATGAAATTCAATTTTGCTTCTCTAAGCAAAGACTCGTTTAAATAAGTGGGAGCATTCTCTTAACCGTTAAGAAAAGGACGAGTTTCAAAGAAGTAAAATTAAATGGAATTGATACAAGGTAATGTTAAAAGTAAAGTTATTCATAATAACGATACTAAACCTATCAATCCCGACCGATAAAGTTTCCATTGTCTTAAGTGTTGGACGCTAGAAAGGAAACTACCCCAAATTATTGAATAATCAGCAAGTTAGTTGTGGGACATCTAATGAGACCTTCTTCTTTAAATGTTTATTTGATTGACATAAATTTTGCTAGTATTATTTCGTCAATATTAGAAACCGGTGGTGGTTTTCATCATTGTATTTGATACATAGGATGATTAGAATATGACGACTAGCAACAAATGATGTTGAGAGATAGAGTCATTGTGTACTCAATCTAGTTTTGGGTTTAAAGTTGTACTTAATTATGACTATTAAGTGCATAAACTCTGAATAAGAATATAATCTTGTTAAGATACAAAAGAGGTTTCATTTTTGTGACCCTATACACCACGATTTGATGTATGGCTAGCCCATTATCAAGGTGAATATATTCTAAACCAAACTAGAATGATACATCATGTAGATGATGCAAGACTCAAATTGGTAACCCAAGATTAAACCTTAAATTCTGGAATGATGAACACAAAGAGTTATCGAGTACTCTTGAAACCATTAGATTGTTAATCTTATGGTATATGCGTATCTTGTATTCAAAGCAAGATGTCTCGTGCCTTTTGGTTGAAGAGGAGATCGAGGTTGTAAATCATTGATCAAAAATAGGTTGATCATTTTCTTTTACCAATGATTTAAGTTGACGCTAATGTGTTCACTTAATAAGGTAAATAGAGAAATTTTTGAAGAAGTTCAAAGAGTTCAAAGAATCACGATTTAGTCGTGATGGGATTATCAAAGTGAAGACTTTGATATAAGCCAAAGGAAATGTGATATATTATCACAAATTAATCTCTCTTAGCACGCATTATGGGATAATGTGTGGTTGGATAAAGAAATCAAACGCTATTCGATATGGTTTGGACTTCAATCAAGTTACTTTGAGTTACTTGATCCTTTTGGGGATTTTATCATTTTGTCTAAATTATTTTTCCACTAAATCTAAAACGAATCATATGAGATATGAAATGGTAGGGTACCATGTTTGTAAGTTTTCAAAAGAAACAAATGCTCATTTTTCCTTACTATAATCACGAGTACAACGGGTTTGTGGCTCGTGAAGCTGTCTTTCTAGAATACAAGTTTATTTCTAGAAGACAGAGTGGGATATTAGAATCAACCGATCATATGACTTTCAACAATATAAATTGCTCAATCAATGAATTAAATCCTACTCTTTGATAATGACCTAGTGAACCCGAATCTCTAGACTCTTTAATATTAGTGTTTATCATTTTTATCTAATTTGCTATTAGTTGTTAGGAATCAAACCAATCAAAACCCCATAACTTGTTACCTTTCAGACGGATTTAAATATAAACAAACTAGATAATCACCGCCTCCCTGTGGATTCAACCCTGACTTACCGCTAGCTATTTTGTTAGTACTAAGCTAGGATTTATTTTGATTAAGGCAAACGACTGAAATAAACCTTATCAACAACCAAGAACCCTTGAGCATGAACAACATCACAACTAGCCATCGCCATGTCACAAACTGCATCTACGAATATACCCCCACTCTTGTAAATAAGGGCCTTCTTATTAGGGTTCAACGGCAACCTCAACTCATTTTGTGACTTCCCAAAGAAGCCACAAACATACATAAGGGGATCCACCAACGTCCCGTCCGCACTCTCCACCTTACAACAGTCACCATCTACCCGAACACCTAAGATCTGCGCAACATCGTGAAGGAGTATGGACATCTCCCCAAAAGGCATGTGAAAACTGTTGGTGTCGGGTTGCTATCTCTCAACGAAAGCAGAAATAAGGGGCATGTTAAAATGCTCGGTCATGGAATCTGTAAGGTTGGAAAGACCACTACCATCATAAATAGACCGAACGGCTGAAGGTAGTCGCCAGCTACTCAACAACCTCGTCCTACCAAACCGGTGGTAACCCGTCAAAATTGGTCGACCGACCTCATTAGAAGTCGGCCATAAGGTGTGGGCAATGTGACCCCCAAAGTTGGGAATCACGTGGGGAACCAACGGACCACCCGGAACAGGATCGAAAACCAATCAAGAGACATACTTAGCCGACTTCTTCTTCTTCGGAGACACGACACTACTAGAACTCCCATCCGACATCCGTTGAAAATGTCCCTCATCATCCCGTCTACGGGGCTCCTACGCACTCGCTCCGCACCCGCCTCATCCTCACCTATCTCATCAGCAGCCCGAACCACCTCCTGCTCCAACTCATGCGCAGTCCACGACTGGGTACTACCCTCTCCAACCACCGGTGCTACCTCAGGCTCAAACTGGAGCCCCTTTCGAGCTCGAACGTGACGGTCTTTTCCTCCACCGGCCATCTATTCACAAAATAACAAAAAGGCGTTGATTAGTTAAATTAATAAAACCAAAAAATTTATTAATTATAATGTTATACTTCACTATTTCTTTTTATTTGTCGTGAAGACGGAAAAATAAGTTTAAAAAAATTAAAAAA